>NW_019263465.1:2362-9909 GCF_002742605.1 Olea europaea var. sylvestris
AATTTCGTCATTTTTCTCGACTGTGTCGGAATGGGCCCAAATTTGAAAGGTTTATCGGGAACAAAAACCGCGTCGGGTGTAATTTCATCATTTTTCGCGACATTGTCGGATTTGATTAACATTTGACTTGTTGATCGGAAACAAAAATCGCGCCGGGGGCAATTTCGTCATTTTTCTCGACTGTGTCGGAATTGGCTGAAATTTGGAAGTTTGATCTGAAATAAAAATTGCGCAGGGGGCAATTTCGTCAGTTTTCTTGACTGTGTCGGAATGGGCTCAAATTTCACAGGTTGATCGGGAACAAAAACAGCGCCGGGTGTAATTTCGTCATTTTTCGCGACTGTGTATGAATGGGCTCAAATTTGACCGGTTGATCGGGAACAAAAATATCGCCGGGTGTAATTTCGTCATTTTCCGCGACTGTATCGGAATTGGCTAAAATTTGACTGATTGATCGGAAACAAAATTCGCGCCGGGGGCAATTTCGTCATTTTTCTCAACTGTGTCGGATTTGGCTGAAATTTGGCTGTTTGATCGGAAATAAAATCGCGCCGGCGGCAATTTCGTCGTTTTTCTGGACTGTGTCGGAATGGGCTCAAATTTGAAAGGTTTATCGGAAAAAAAATAGTGCCGGGTGTAATTTCGTCATTTTTCACGACTGTGTCAGAATTTACTAAAATTTGACTTGTTGATCGGAAACAAAAACCGCGCCGGGGGCAATTTCGTCATTTTTCTCGACTGTGTCGGAATTGGCTGAAATTTGGCAGTTTGATCGGAAACAAAAATCGCGCCGGGGGCAATTTCGTCATTTTTCTCGACTGTGTCGGAATGGACTCAAATTTACCAGGTTGATCGGGAACAAAAACCGCGCCGGGTGTCATTTCATCATTTTTCGCGACTGTGTCGGAATTGACTAAAATTGACTTGTTGATCGGAAAAAAAATCGCGTCGGGGGCAATTTCGTCATTTTTCTTGACTGTGTCGGAATTGGCTGAAATTTGGCAGTTTGATCAGAAATAAAAATCGCGCCGGCGGCAATTTCGTCAGTTTTCGCGACTGTGTCGGAATTGGCTAAAATTTGATAGGTTGATCGGAAACAAAAATCGCGCCGGGGGCAATTTCGTCATTTTTCTCGACTGTTTTGGAATGGGCTCAAATTTCACAAGTTGATCGGGAACAAAAACCGCGCTGGGTGGAATTTCATCATTTTTTGCGATTGTGTCGGAATTGACTAAAATTGACTTGTTGATCGGAAAAAAAAATCGCGCCGTGGGCAATTTCGTCATTTTTCTCGATTGTGTCGGAATTGGCTGAAATTTGGCAGTTTGATTGGAAATAAAAATCGCGCCGGTGGCAATTTCGTCAGTTTTCGCGACTGTATCGGAATTGGCTAAAATTTGATAGGTTGATCGGAAACAAAATTCGCGCCCGGGGCAATTTCGTCATTTTTCTCAACTGTGTCGGAATTGGCTGAAATTTGGCAGTTTGATCGGAAATAAAAATCGCGCCGGCGGGAATTTCGTTGTTTTTCTGGACTGTCGGAATGGGCTCAAATTTGAAAGGTTTATCGGGAACCAAAATCGTACCGGGTGTAATTTCGTCATTTGTCGCGACTGTGTCAGAATTGACTAAAATTTGACTTGTTGATCGGAAACAAAAATCGCGCCGGGGGCAATTTCGTCATTTTTTTCGACTGTGTCGGAATGGGCTCAAATTTAACAGGTTGATCGGGAACAAAAACCGCGCCGGGTGTCATTTCATCTTTTTTCGCGACTGTGTCGGAATTGACTAAAATTGACTTGTTGATCGGAAAAAAAATCGCGTCGGGGGCAATTTCGTCATTTTTCTTGACTGTGTCGGAATTGGCTGAAATTTGGCAGTTTGATCAGAAATAAAAATCGCGCAGGCGGCAATTTCGTCAGTTTTCGCGACTGTGTCGGAATTGGCTAAAATTTCATAGGTTGATCGGAAACAAAAATCACGCCGGGGGCAAATTCGTCATTTTTCTCGACTGTGTTGGAATGGGCTCAAATTTCACAGGTTGATCGGGAAAAAAAACCGCGCTGGGTGGAATTTCATCATTTTTTGCGATTGTGTCGGAATTGACTAAAATTTGACTGGTTGATCGGAAACAAAAATCGCGCCGGGGGCAATTTCGTCATTTTTCTCGATTGTGTCGGAATGGGCCCAAATTTGATAGGTTGATCGGGAACAAAAATAGAACCGGGTGTAATTTCGACATTTTTCGCAACTGTGGCGGAATTGGCTAAAATCTGACTGGTTGATCGGAAACAAAAATCATGTCGGCGGCAATTTCGTCATTTTTCTCGACTGTGTCAGAATTGGCTAAAATTTGGCAGTTTGATCGGAAATAAAAATCGCGCCGGCGGCAATTTCGTCAGTTTTCACGACTGTCTCGGAATTGGCTAAAATTTGATAGGTTGATCGGAAACAAAAATCGCGCCGGGGGCAATTTCGTCATTTTTCTTGACTGTGTCGGAATGGGCTCAAATTTCACAGGTTGATCGAGAACAAAAACCGCGCCGGGTGTAATTTCGTCATTTTTCGCGACTGTGTATGAATGGGCTCAAATTTGACCGGTTGATCGGGAACAAAAATAGCGCCGGGTGTGATTTCGTCATTTTTCATGACTGTATCGGAATTGGCTAAAATTTGGCTGGTTGATCGGAAACAAAATTCGAGCTGGGGGCAATTTCGTCATTTTTCTCAACTGTGTCGGAATTGGCTGAAATTTGGCAGATTGATCGGAAATAAAATCGCGCCGACGACAATTTCGTAGTTTTTCTGGACTGTATCGGAATGAGCTCAAATTTGAAAGGTTTATCAGGAACAAAAATCGTGCCGGGTGTAATTTCGTCATTTTTCGCGACTGTGTCAGAATTGACTAAAATTTGACTTGTTGATCGGAAACAAAAGCCGCGCCGGGGGCAATTTCGTCATTTTTCTCGACTGTGTCGGAATGGGCTCAAATTTGACAGGTTGATCGGGAACAAAAATCGCGCCAGGCGTAATTTCGTCATTTTTCGCGACTGTGTCAGAATGGGCTCAAATTTGACAGGTTGATCGGGAACAAAAATCGCGCCAGGCGTAATTTCGTCATTTTTCGCGACTGTGTCGGAATTGGCTAAAATTTGATAGGTTGATCGGAAACAAAAATCGCGCCGGGGGCAATTTCGTCATTTTTCTCGACAGTGTCGGAATGGGCTCAAATTTCACAGGTTGATCGGGAACAAAAATCGCGCCAGGCGTAATTTCATCATTTTTCGCGACATTGTCGGAGTTGATTAAAATTTGACTTGTTGATCGGAAACAAAAACCGCGCCGGGGGCAATTTCGTCATTTTTCTCGACTGTGTCGGAATTGGCTGAAATTTGGCAGTTTGATCAGAAATAAAAATCGCGCCGGCGGCAATTTCGTCAGTTTTCGCGACTGTGTCGGAATTGGCTAAAATTTGATAGGTTGATCGGAAACAAAAATCGCGCCGGGGGCAATTTCGTCATTTTTCTCGACTGTGTCGGAATGGACTCAAATTTACCAGGTTGATCGGGAACAAAAACCGCGCCGGGTGTCATTTCATCATTTTTCGCGACTTTGTCGGAATTGACTAAAATTGACTTGTTGATCGGAAAAAAAATCGCGTCGGGGGCAATTTCGTCATTTTTCTTGACTGTGTCGGAATTGGCTGAAATTTGATTGGTTGATCGGAAACAAAAATCGCGCCGGGGGCAATTTCGTCATTTTTCGCGACTGTGTCGGAAGTGCCTAAAATTTGACAGCTTGATCGGGAACAAAAACCACGCCGGGGGCAATTTCGTCATTTTTCGCGACTGTGTCGGAAGTGCCTAAAATTTGACAGCTTGATCGGGAACAAAAACCACGCCGGGGGCAATTTCGTCATTTTTCGCGACTGTGTCGGAAGTGCCTAAAATTTGACAGCTTGATCGGGAACAAAAACCACGCCGGGGGCAATTTCGTCATTTTTCGCGACTGTGTCGGAAGTGCCTAAAATTTGACAGCTTGATCGGGAACAAAAACCACGCCGGGGGCAATTTCGTCATTTTTCGCGACTGTGTCGGAAGTGCCTAAAATTTGACAGCTTGATCGGGAACAAAAACCACGCCGGGGGCAATTTCGTCATTTTTCGCGACTGTGTCGGAAGTGCCTAAAATTTGACAGCTTGATCGGGAACAAAAACCACGCCGGGGGCAATTTCGTCATTTTTCGCGACTGTGTCGGAAGTGCCTAAAATTTGACAGCTTGATCGGGAACAAAAACCACGCCGGGGGCAATTTCGTCATTTTTCGCGACTGTGTCGGAAGTGCCTAAAATTTGACAGCTTGATCGGGAACAAAAACCACGCCGGGGGCAATTTCGTCATTTTTCGCGACTGTGTCGGAAGTGCCTAAAATTTGACAGCTTGATCGGGAACAAAAACCACGCCGGGGGCAATTTCGTCATTTTTCGCGACTGTGTCGGAAGTGCCTAAAATTTGACAGCTTGATCGGGAACAAAAACCACGCCGGGGGCAATTTCGTCATTTTTCGCGACTGTGTCGGAATTGACTAAAATTGACTTGTTGATCGGAAACAAAAATCGCGCCGGGGGCAATTTCGTCATTTTTCTCGATTGTGTCGGAATTGGCTGAAATTTGGCAGTTTGATCGGAAATAAAAATCGCTCCGGCGGCAATTTCGTCAGTTTTCGCGACCGTGTCGGAATTGGCTAAAATTTGATAGGTTGATCGGAAACAAAATTCGCGCGGGGGGCAATTTCGTCATTTTTCTCAACTGTGTCGGAATTGGCTGAAATTTGGCAGTTTGATCGGAAATAAAAATCGCGCCGGCGGGAATTCGTCGTTTTTCTGGTCTGTCGGAATGGGCTCAAATTTGAATGGTTTATCGGGAACAAAAATCGTACCGGGTGTAATTTCGTCATTTTTCGTGACTGTCAGAATTGACTAAAATTTGACTTTTTGATCGGAAAAAAAAATCGCGCCGGGGGCAATTTCGTCATTTTTCTCGACTGTGTCGGAATTGGCTGAAATTTGGCAGTTTGATCTGAAATAAAAATCGCGCGTGGGGCAATTTCGTCATTTTTCTCGACTGTGTCGGAATGGGCCCAAATTTGAAAGGTTTATCGGGAACAAAAATCGCGCCGGGGGCAATTTCGTCATTTTTCTCGACTGTGTCGGAATTGGCTGAAATTAGGCAGTTTGATCGGAAATAAAAATCGCGTCGACGGCAATTTCTTCATTTTTCTTGACTGTGTCGGAATTGGCTCAAATTTGACAGGTTTATCGGCAACAAAAATCGCGCCAGGTGTAATTTCGTCGTTTTTCGCGACTGTGTCGGAATTGACTAAAATTTGACTTGTTGATCCGAAACAAAAACCGCGCCGGGGCAGTTTCGTCATTTTTCTCGATTGCGTCAGAATTGGTTGAAATTTGACAGGTTTATCGGGAACAAAAACCGCTCCGGGTGTAATTTCGTCATTTTTCGCGACAGTGACGAAATTGGCTGAAATTTGACTTGTTGATCGGAAACAAAAACTGCTCCGGAGGCAATTTCGTCATTTTTCTCGACTGTGTCGGAATTGGCTGAAATTTTGCAGTTTGATCTGAAATAAAAATCGCGCCGGGGGCAATTTCGTCATTTTTCTCTACTGTGTCGGAATGGGCTCAAATTTGACAGGTTGATCGGAAAAAAAAATCGCGCGTGGCGCAATTTCGTCATTTTTCGTGAATGGGTCAGAATTGGCTAAAATTTGACAGGTTGATCGGAAACAAAAATCGCGACGGGGGCAATTTCGTCATTTTTCTCGACTGTGTCGGAATGAGCTCAAATTTGACTGGTTGATCGGGAACAAAAACAGCACCGGATGTAATTTCGTTATTTTTCGCGATTGTGTCGGAATTGGCTAAAATTTGACAGGTTGATCGGAAACAAAAATCGCGGCGGGGGCAATTTCGTCATTTTTCTCGACTGTGTCGGAATGAGCTCAAATTTGACTGGTTGATCGGGAACAAAAACAGCACCGGATGTAATTTCGTTATTTTTCGCGATTGTGTCGGAATTGGCTAAAATTTGACAGGTTGATCGGAAACAAAAATCGCGGCGGGGGCAATTTCGTCATTTTTCTCGACTGTGTCGGAATGGGCTCAAATTTGACAGGTTGATCGGAAACAAAAATCGCGGCGGGGGCAATTTCGTCATTTTTCTCGACTGTGTCGGAATGGGCTCAAATTTGACAGGTTTATCGGGAACAAAAATCGCGCCGGGTGTGCTTTTGTCATTTTTCGCGACAGTGTCGAAATTTGCTGAAATTTGACTTGTTGATCAGAAATAAAAGTCGCGCCGGGGGCAATTTCGCCATTTTTCTCGACTGTGTCGCAATGGGCTCAAATTTGACAGGTTGATCGGAAACAAAAATCGCACCGAGGTAATTTCGTCATTTTTCTCGACTGTGTCGGAATGGGCTCAAATTTCACAGGTTGATCGGGAACAAAAACCGCACCGGGGGTAATTTCGTCATTTTTCGCGACTGTATGGGAATGGGCTAAAATTTGACTGGTTGATCGGAAACAAAAACCGCGCCGAGGGTAATTTCGTCATTTTTCGCGACTGTATGGGAATGGGCTAAAATTTGACTGGTTGATCGGAAACAAAAACCGCGCCGAGGGTAATTTCGTCATTTTTCGCGACTGTATGGGAATGGGCTAAAATTTGACTGGTTGATCGGAAACAAAAACCGCGCCGAGGGTAATTTCGTCATTTTTCGCGACTGTATGGGAATGGGCTAAAATTTGACTGGTTGATCGGAAACAAAAACCGCGCCGAGGGTAATTTCGTCATTTTTCGCGACTGTATGGGAATGGGCTAAAATTTGACTGGTTGATCGGAAACAAAAACCGCGCCGAGGGTAATTTCGTCATTTTTCGCGACTGTGTCGGAATTGACTAAAATTTGACTTTGGTGATCGGAAACAAAAACCGCGCCGAGGGTAATTTCGTAATTTTTCTCGACTATGTCGGAATTGACTGGAATTTGGCAGTTTGATCTGAAATAAAAATCGCGTCGGGGGCAATTTCGTCATTTTTCTCGACTGTGTCGGAATGGGCTCAAATTTGAAAGGGTTTATCGGGAACAAAAATCGCGCCAGGTGTAATTTCGTCATTCCGCGACTGTGTCGAAATTGGCTAAAATTTGACTGGTTCATCGGAAACAAAATTCGCGCCGGGGGCAATTTCGTCATTTTTCTCGACTGTGTCGGAATTGGATGAAATTTGGCAGTTTGATCGCAAATAAAAATCACGACGGCGGCAATTTCGTCATTTTTCTCGACTGTGTCGGAATGGGCTCAAATTTGAAAGGGTTTATCGGGAACAAAAATCGCGCCGAGTGTAATTTCGTCATTTTTCGCGTCTGTGTTGGAATTGACCAAAATTTGACTTGTTGATCGGAAACAAAAATCGCGCCGGGGGCAATTTCGTCATTTTTCTCGACTGTGTCGGAATTGGCTCAAATTTGA
>NW_019263465.1:9991-15661 GCF_002742605.1 Olea europaea var. sylvestris
TTTCGCGTCTGGGTTGGAATTGGCTAAAATTTGACAGGTTGATCGGAAACAAAAATCGCGCCGGGGGCAATTTCGTCATTTTTCTCGACTGTGTCGGAATTGGCTGAAATTAGGCAGGTTGATTGGAAACGAAAATCGCGCCGGGGGCAATTTCGTAATTTTTCTCGATTGTGTCGGAATGGGCTCATATTTGACAGGTTGATCGGGAACAAAACTAGCACCAGGTGTAATTTCGTCATTCCGCGACTGTGTCGAAATTGGCTAAAATTTGACTGGTTCATCGGAAACAAAAATCGCGCCGGGGGCAATTTCGTCATTTTTCTCGACTGTGTCGGAATTGGCTGAAATTTGGCAGTTTGATCGGAAATAAAAATCGCGCCGGCGGCAGTTTCGTCATTTTTCTCTACTGTGTCGGAATGGGCTCAAATTCGACAGGTTTGTCGTGAACAAAAATCGCGCCTGGTGTAATTTCGTCATTTTTCGCGACTGTGTCGGAATTGACAAAAATTTGACTTGTTGATCGGAAACAAAAATCGCGCCGGGGCAATTTTCGTCATTTTTCTCGACTGTGTCGGAATGGGCTCAAATTTCACAGGTTGATCGGGAACAAAAACCGCACCGGGGGTAATTTCATCATTTTTCGCGACTGTGTCGGATTTGGCTAAAATTTGATTGGTTGATCGGAAACAAAAATCGCGCCGGGGGCAATTTCGTCATTTTTCTCGACTGTGTCGGAATTTGCTGAAATTTGGCTGTTTGATCGGAAATAAAAATCGCGCCGACGGCAATTTCGTCATTTTTCTCGACTGTGTCGGAATGGGCTCAAATTTGACAGGTTTATCGGGAACAAAAATCGCGCCAGGTGTAATTTCGTCATTTTTCGCGACTGTGTCGGAATTGACTAAAATTTGACTTGTTGATCGGAAACAAAAATCGCGCCGGGGGCAATTTCGTCATTTTCTCGACTGTGTCGGAAGAGGCTCAAATTTGACAGGTTTATCGGGAACAAAAATAGCGTCGGGTATAATTTCGTCATTTTCCGCGACTGTGTCGGAATTGGCTAAAATTTGAATGGTTCATCGGAAACAAAAATCGCGCCGGGTGTAATTTCGTCATTTTTTGCGTCTGTGTCGGAATTGACTAAAATTTGACTTGTTGATCAGAAACAAAAACAGCGCCGGAGGCAATTTCGTCATTTTTCTCGACTGTGTCGGAATCGGCAGAAATTTGGAAGTTTGATCTGAAATAAAAATCGCGTCGGGGGTAATTTCGTCATTTTTCTCGACTGTGTCGGAATGGGCTCAAATTTGACAGGTTGATCGAAAACAAAAATCGCGCCGGGGCAATTTCGTCATTTTTCGCGACTGGGTCGGAATTGGCTAAAATTTGACTGGTTGATTGGAAACAAAAATCGCGCCGGGGGCAATTTCGTCATTTTTCTCGACTGTGTCGGAATGGGCTCAAATTTGATAGGTTGATCGGGAACAAAAATAGCACCGGGTGTAATTTCGTCATTTTCCGCGACTATGTCGGAATTGGCTAAAATTTGACTGGTTGATCGGAAAGAAAAATCGCGCCGGGGGCAATTTCGTCATTTTTCTCGACTGTGTCGGAATTGGCTGAAATTTGGCAGTTTGATCGGAAATAAAAATCACGCCGACGGCAATTTCGTCATTTTTCTCGACTGTGCCGAAATGGGCTCGAATTTGATAGGTTTATCGGGAACAATAATCGCGCCGGGTGTAATTTCGTCATTTTTCGCGTATGTGTCGAAATTGACCAAAATTTGACTTGTTGATCGGAAACAAAAACCGCGCCGGGGCCAATTTCGTCACTTTTCTCGACTGTGTCGGAATTGGTTGAAATTTGACAGGTTTATCGGGAACAAAAATCGCGCCGGGTGTAGTTACGTCATTTTTCGCGACAGTGTCGGAATTGGCTGAAATTTGACTTGTTGATCGGAAACAAAAACCGCGCTGGGGGCAATTTCGTCATTTTTCTCGACTGTGTTGGAATTGGCTGAAATTTGGCAGTTTGATCTGAAATAAAAATCGTGCCGGGGGCAATTTCGTCATTTTTCTCGACTGTGTCGGAATTGGCTGAAATTTGGCAGTTTGATCTGAAATAAAAGTCGCGCCGGGGGCAATTTCGCCATTTTTCTCGACTGTGTCGCAATGGGCTAAAATTTGACAGGTTGATCGGAAACAAAAATCGCGCCGGGGTAATTTCGTCATTTTTCACGACTGTGTCGGAATGGGCTCAAATTTCACAGGTTGATCGGGAACAAAAACCGCACCGAGGGTAATTTTGTCATTTTTCGCGACTGTGTCGGATTTGGCTAAAATTTGATTGGTTGATCGGAAACAAAAATCACGTCGGGGGCAATTTCTTCATTTTTCTCGACTGTGTCGGAATTGGCTGAAATTTGGCAGTTTGATCGGAAATAAAAATCGCACCGACGGCAATTTTGTCATTTTTCTCGACTATGTCGGAATGGGCTCAAATTTGACAGGTTTATCGGGAACAAAAATCGCGCCAGGTGTAATTTCGTCATTTTTCGCGACTGTGTCGGAATTAACTAAAATTTGACTTGTTGATCGGAAACAAAAACCGCGCCGGCGGCAATTTCGTCATTTTCTCGACTGTGTCGGAATAGGCTCAAATTTGACAGGTTTATCGGGAACAAAAACCGCGCCGGGTGTAATTTTGTTGCTTTTCGCGACTGTGTCGGAATTGACTAAAATTTGACTTGTTGATTGGAAACAAAAACCGCGCCGGGGGATATTTCGTCATTTTACTCGACTGTGTCGGAATTGACTGAAATTTGGCAGTTTGATCTGAAATAAAAATCGCGCCGGGGGCAATTTCGTCATTTTTCTCGACTGTGTCGGAATTGGCTGAAATTAGGCAGTTTGATCGGAAATAAAAATCGCGTCGACGGCAATTTTTTCATTTTTTTCGACTGTGTCGGAATGGGCTCAAATTTGACAGGTTGATCGGGAACAAAAATAGCGCCGGGGGTAATTTCGTCTTTTTTCGCGACTGTTTCGGAATTGGCTAAAATTTGACTGGTTGATCGGAAACAAAAATCGCGCCGGTGGCAATTTCGTCATTTTTCTCGACTGTGTCGGAATTGGCTGAAATTAGGCAGTTTGATCGGAAATAAAAATCGCGTCGACGGCAATTTTTTCATTTTTTTCGACTGTGTCGGAATGGGCTCAAATTTGACAGGTTTATCGGCAACAAAAATCGCGCCAGGTGTAATTTCGTCGTTTTTCGCGATGTGTCGGAATTGACTAAAATTTGACTTGCTGATCGGAAACAAAAACCGCGCCGGGGCAGTTTCGTCATTTTTCTCGACTGCGTCAGAATTGGTTGAAATTTGACAGGTTTATCGGGAACAAAAACCGCTCCGGGTGTAATTTCGTCATTTTTCGCGACAGTGACGAAATTGGCTGAAATTTGACTTGTTGATCGGAAACAAAAACTGCTCCGGAGGCAATTTCGTCATTTTTCTCGACTGTGTCGGAATTGGCTGAAATTTTGCAGTTTGATCTGAAATAAAAATCGCGCCGGGGGCAATTTCGTCATTTTTCTCTACTGTGTAGGAATGGGCTCAAATTTGACAGGTTGATCGGAAAAAAAAATCGCGCGCGGCGCAATTTCGTCACTTTTCGTGAATGGGTCAGAATTGGCTAAAATTTGACAGGTTGATCGGAAACAAAAATCGCGACGGGGGCAATTTCGTCATTTTTCTCGACTGTGTCGGAATTGGCTGAAATTAGGCAGTTTGGTCGGAAATAAAAATCGCGCCGACGGCAATTTCGTCATTTTTCTCGACTGTGTCGGAATGGGCTCAAATTTGACAGGTTTATCGGGAACGAAAATCGCGCTAGGTGTAATTTCGTCATTTTTCGCGACTGTGTCGGAATTGACTAAAATTTGACTTGTTGATCGGAAACAAAAACCGCGCAGGGGGCAATTTCTTCATTTTTCTCGACTGCGTCGGAATTGGTTGAAATTTGACAGGTTTATCGGGAACAAAAATCGCGCCGGGTGTGCTTTTGTCATTTTTCGCGACAGTGTCGAAATTGGCTGAAATTTGACTTGTTGATCAGAAATAAAAGTCGCGCCGGGGGCAATTTTGCCATTTTTCTCGACTGTGTCGCAATGGGCTCAAATTTGACAAGTTGATCGGAAACAAAAATCTCGCCGGGGTAATTTCGTCATTTTTCTCGACTGTGTCGGAATGGGCTCAAATTTCACAGGTTGATCGGGAACAAAAACCGCACCGGGGGTAATTTCGTCATTTTTCGCGACTGTGTCGGATTTGGCTAAAATTTGATTGGTTGATCGGAAACAAAAATCGCGCCGGGGGCAATTTCGTCATTTTTCTCGACTGTGTCGGAATGGGCTCAAATTTCACAGGTTGATCGGGAACAAAAACCGCACCGGGGGTAATTTCGTCATTTTTCGCGACTGTGTCGGATTTGGCTAAAATTTGATTGGTTGATCGGAAACAAAAATCGCGCCGGGGGCAATTTCGTCATTTTTCTCGACTGTGTCGGAATTGGCTGAAATTTGGCTGTTTGATCGGAAATAAAAATCGCGCCGACGGCAATTTCGTCATTTTTCTCGACTGTGTCGGAATGGGCTCAAATTTAACAGGTTTATCGGGAACAAAAATCGCGCCGGGTGTAATTTCGTCGTTTTTCGCGACTGTGTCGGAATTGACTAAAATTTGACTTTGGTGATCGGAAACAAAAACCGCGCCGGGGGCAATTTCGTAATTTTTCTCGACTATGTCGGAATTGACTGGAATTTGGCAGTTTGATCTGAAATAAAAATCGCGTCGGGGGCAATTTCGTCATTTTTCTCGACTGTGTCGGAATGGGCTCAATTTTGACAGGTTGATCGGAAACAAAACTAGCACCTGGTGTAATTTCGTCATTCCGCGACTGTGTCGAAATTGGCTAAAATTTGACTGGTTCATCGGAAACAAAATTCGCGCCGGGGGCAATTTCGTCATTTTTCTCGACTGTGTCGGAATTGGCTGAAATTTGGCAGTTTGATCGGAAATAAAAATCACGACGGCGACAATTTCGTCATTTTTCTCGACTGTGTCGGAATTGGCTGAAATTTGGCAGTTTGATCGGAAATAAAAATCACGACGGCGACAATTTCGTCATTTTTCTCGACTGTGTCGGAATGGGCTCAAATTTGAAAGGGTTTATCGGGAACAAAAATCGCGCCGAGTGTAATTTCGTCATTTTTCGCGTCTGTGTTGGAATTGACCAAAATTTGACTTGTTGATCTGAAACAAAAATCGCACCGGGGGCAATTTCGTCATTTTTCTCGACTCTGTCGGAATTGGCTGAAATTTGGCAGTTTGATCTGAAATAAAAGTCGCGCCGGGGGCAATTTCGCCATTTTTCTCGACTGTGTCGGAATGGGCTCAAATTTGACAGGTTGATCGGAAACAAAAATCGCGCCGGGGCAATTTCGTCATTTTTCGAGACTGGGTCGAAATTGGCTAAAATTTGACAGGTTGATTGGAAACGAAAATCGCGCCGGGGGCAATTTCGTAATTTTTCTCGATTGTGTCGGAATGGGCTCAAATTTGACAGGTTGATCGGGAACAAAACTAGCACCAGGTGTAATTTCGTCATT
>NW_019263466.1:0-2797 GCF_002742605.1 Olea europaea var. sylvestris
AGATAAAGATCAAAGAAAATCTACCACTGCTTATTTCTTTACACTTGGTGATAATTGTATCACCTAGAAGTCTCAACTTCAACTTATTGTCACTTTATCCAGTACTGAAGCTGAATATGTGGCTATTACTGAATGTGTTAAAGAATGTATATGGCTTAAAGGAATTTTAATTGAACTGAATTTTCTGTTAACTTCACCTGCTATACTTACTGATAGTCAAAGTGTCTTATTATTAAGCAAGAACCCTGTCTACCATGAAAGGTCTAAGCACATTGAGGTGAAGTATCATTTTATAAGAGAAAAACTCTCCTCAGGTGAAATGGTTATTGGGAAAATTCATACTGACATTAATCCATCTGATATGGGCACTAAAATTCTGTCTGTAAGTAAATTCAAAATTTGTCTATCACTTCTTAATATTGATACTGGGTAATTTTCTTTGTAGGTACCTTGGGCAATGATGTTGGTCAGTCTTTCCACAAATGTGCAATTCAACAACTGAGATAGTGAGTGCAATTTTGAGAACCAAGGTGAAGATTGAAGGAGAAAAACGTGTTTCTCCAAAATTGCAACTTATGAGTGGGTAATCTGGACATTTTCGGCACTTAAGTTGGTTGACGTTACGTGGCAGCTTCTGATTTGTTAATTGCATATAACTTGGATCTGTGTTTCTTTTGGCCATCTGTGGACCGTTCGATTCAGTGAATGAAGGAGATCAAAATATGGCTGGCCCTTGGTCTTCTAGGGTGCACGACTGGGAGTGTGATTTTTCATATTAGCTTTTGAGTTTTTCTCGTCTTTCTCTCTCTATTTTTGGGAGACTTTCATCTTCCCCTTTCTTAGCCCTTAGAATCTGGAGATTATTATTCTCTTGTAATATTCTTGTAAATCTCGTGTGCTACAGTAATTAGGAGGCAGTTTGTGTAGGCGATCTGCTGTACTTGTGTAGTTGTGGCCGGTTTGTGAGGAAGTAGTGTGTTGTGCCCAGATTTGAGATCCGTTTGGATCGATGATTGATCTGGTTATGCTCTTTGGTTCTGTGTACTGTACTCTCTTTGGGAGGTAGAATTGCACTAGTGGATTAAGCTGACTCTGAGCCCCCCAAATTAAGCCATTCGGGACGAACTGGGTGAACATTTTTCTGTGTTCCTTGATTTTCTTGCACTTTATGTTTGTGTTGGTAATGTTGCTCTCAGTTTTGGGTACAAATTCCCTACACTGTGTAAAAGATCCTTTGCTTAAAATATCGGCGAAGTGACGTGAAATGATGTGATGCCGCTCCAGTGGCACTCCGCCCCTTACCAATTTGAGGCATGCTATTTCGAGGCGTATCACTTCAAGGGCTCAAAATATGCCACATATTTTAATAGCCTACTTCGTGTCAGCACTTTGGTGATGACATGGTGTCGACAAGTGGACCTTGTCAACCCATTTAGCTGCCTACCATGTTGGCAACAATCTGGACCTGGTGTCGACAAGAGACGTAACATCGCCCATTACTTTTAGTCTAAATAAATTGGAGGAGTAAAAGGATATTGTAGAGTTTTTTGGGATTGGAAGAGTTAGCCCCTACTCTAAATGTCTTGGTCTTTGTTCCATTATTGGTAGAAGGAAAAAAGTATATTTGTGCAGGACTTAATGGATATGGGAAAAACTTAAAACTTTGGAAACGACAGTTCTTCTCAGTTGGGGGAAATGAAATCTTAATTAAATTGGTGGTTCAAGCCATTCCAACCTACCATATAAGTGTGTAGTGAAATTAAGAGGCTGATGGCATCATTCTTCAGAATAAACGTGCTAATAAATTACATAACATTGGATGAGTTGGGAGAAGCTATGTATATTTAACAATAAAGGGGCATGGGTTTCAGGATCAGAAAACTTTTGTTGGCGTCTACTCACTTATCCAAGTTGTATATCAACTCAAATTTTAAAAGATAAGTATTACCTTTGGACGTCATTCATGCATGCAGTGTGTAAAGGGAGAATTCATATTTTTCGCATAGCATTATGTGGGAGAGAAATATTCTAGAAAATGGGGTCATACAGTGAAATGAAAATGGGCATAAAGTCTAGGTTTTCTCCTCCCCTGGATTCAAAGCAATTTTTTTTCTTCCTATTAGATGAGAATCATGGAAGAGAAGCTAACAAGGACTCATTGCATGTTTCGGATTGATACAAATCAATTAGAGAAGATCCTAATTAAATTAATTAGAAAATGGAAGGAATATGAAGAATGTGCAAAAACATAAAGGATGTACAAATATACATATAACTTTTTGCTCGGTTGTCCGATTTTCGTCCATGAATAAATTTCTAAAACATATTTCGATTCTGTACAAGTTTGTCAGATGACTAAGTCCAACTTTGGGGGTCAAAATCAGTTGTTTAGGGGTCAATTTTTGCATTTTTATATTTTGAATTAGTTTAAATGTATTTTCGTTATTTGTAGTATTTTAGTTTTATTCATATTTGTTTTTAGTTTTGTAGTTTATTTGGATTTGTCTTTAGAATTAGAGTTTTGTTTTGATAGGAAGTTTATTTTATGCCTATAAAAGGCTCGTTCATTGTACAATAAAGACATTAATTTTTTGAGAATTAATTGAAATTTTCAGTTTCTTTCTTGTTTTTGATTGAATAGAACTTATCATATATTTTCAATATTTGTGGTGTTCAAATTATTCAAACTTATCAAAGATTCATACTTTTTGTGGCGTTCAACAAATTCATAGCAAGGTTTATAGTTTTTGTGATCATGGAGTCAACATATTGCAGGCGATTGTGTTGATTTTTTAGT
>NW_019263466.1:10916-18412 GCF_002742605.1 Olea europaea var. sylvestris
CCCTTGTAAATAGGCGTCGGTGGGGCCGGCGCCCCCTATTGCGCCCCTCCAATAAGGGTTACAGGGCTGTCGCTGCCCTTGTCACATTAGCGCAATAGACTAAATCAAACAGAAAGCAATAAAAAATTCTTAATTCATTTTACAAGGAAACTCTATCAAAATTTCATAAATCCCTTGTAGTTAAAAACAAGTCATAGTCTAGCATTAAAGATGGATACCAATACTCATGATACTATTCAATATTGCGGACGGGACAAGCTTCTAACAAGAACAGTTAGCACTGTGCATCACCGAAAATTTCATTTACTGATATCCCACTAATAAAAAGTTCACCAACCAATCATTTTAACAAAAAGTATTTGACAAGTAAAATTAAGAGAGAACCATATCGGAGATATTACATACCACTTCAGACGAAAGGATGAAAAATGCCTAGATTTCACAGTTCATTGGCATGATATACTCAAATCAACCATTTAAAAGTAACCACTCATATCTTATATCTAATTCTACCTAAAATGGCATGTGTTTTCAATGTGACTTAAACCACACCGGACAATACAACAAAAATCTAGGCCTTCTGCCCAATAAATTTGGACTATGCTACATGAAGCATTTTTCGTCATTTTTCATTGCTAGATCTAACAATGAATTCAAGTTATTGTTCATTATTTGTCCAGTACTATGTACTGAGAATGAACAAAGTTTTTTGTCAAACAGCTACATGCTCAGAGAAGGGATGTCATACTGCTTTTCCAGTTAAAGGATCTCCGGAGAGAGCGTGGAGGAGTGAAACTGAGACCAAACATCTCCTTGAGGGCTTGCCCTTGCTCTAAGAATCCAATCAGCTTCGCAACTATGGCTGCACTATCTGAAATGTGATTCATGTCTTTAGTGTCACTCCAAAGACGATGGACCAGCTGCAACCTCCTCTGTTTTGAGTTCAATTTTATACCCCATATCTGGTAAATTCTGTTCCTTTCATCTTCTGTATATCTTTTATACATAAGCTTGCTTAGCATCTCCCTCTCACGGCGAAGAGCTTTGATGCTGTCACTCCAAGAAAACAATAAATGGGAATCATCAATAGGAAATAACTAACCTGAGGCAAAATTATTACAAGAATATGACACAAAGTCAAAAGAGTCTTATATCTTCAATGTCCTATTTTTATGTCATTTTCATGGGAGAGGCGGCTTTTTGAAAACAATCTTCTCTCTACAATGATCAGATACTTGATATACGAATAACACAGGCTATCTACTAATTTCGACAGCAGAAGGGACAAAATCTAGTAAAATACGATACGCGACTTCTTTTTTTCTTTTCGTGGGAATCGAGAGTAATAGAAGATACCTTGATCCCAATGTGTGTGTGTGGCCATCTTGTACAGTTATATTTCCCTCAGAAAATGTCTCCTTGAGGAAGGATAGTCTCCTGTGTTCTACCTCCATGTAAATGGAATCTGCCAAGTCACCTTTAAAAAGGTGGAAGAAGTATGTCCTATGTACCAACGAAACATTGCAGGCTTGCCATAATTCAATTATTAATCCCCGCAGTCTTTCAAACTTCAGAAGCCAATTTGAGGGAGCTCCCAAAGAATCATACCTTGCATCCAATTCATCTCCGACGCTCTTTCGAGCTCTTGATTCAGGCTCTTGAACCTAGATATAAGAATACAGTAGAAGCTTAATAATCATAAAGCCCAATTTATCACCATTGCATTTTCCCAGGATGCAGCTATTTAAATATGTGAAGAAAAATATTAATGGGAAGAAAAAAGTACGAGAAGGGCGAAAAATTGAAATGTTACAAGGATAGAGCAGTTAAGAATTCTGGCTACTATCACCTGATCATCGAGTTTCTCTTTATACTGAAGCTTAGCCATCTCCCTGAGTCCTGCTACAAAGGAACCAAGGGTAGGAATGTCGTCATCTCCATGGATGTTGTCCTCGGCTTTTACTTCATCGGGAAAAATGCTACCATATGAAGACTGTGAATTATTTCTGGACAATCTCATTCCATTTGCAGCATATATCATAGGGGGAAGATTCCAGTTCTTCCTTTGGAAGCTTTCTGGTCTGCCTGGGAAGCTTTTTCCTGTCCCAGTAGGTGGAGGGGTGGTTTCTATTTCTTTTGCAATCTGAAATTCAGGTGAACCAGTCACTAAATTAGTTTTGTAACTCTCACTACTTGTCAATTTCAGGTTTGCAGAATCCAATATATTGATTGACGGGGACAATTCATCCCCGCAAGTGCTGGTTAGAGACTCCATGGTATTTTGCACATCTTGCATTTTATGCTTCAACATTTCATCGGAGCAACCATTTTCAACTCCAGGATCTACTGATAGCACTGGATTGGCAGCAAATCTACTACCGGACTCCAATAGTATTGACATTCTTCCATCATTCTCACTGTTTGACAAATCTTTTTCCAACTCAATACATCGAACTTCTTTACAAACTTCGTCAGAATCTTCGTTTGCTACTACTGGGAGATTATCTCTTCCTTGACTCAGATCAGACATATCATAAGATGAAGAATGATCCTCACTGTCTTCGGACAGCAGTTGGTCCGACCTTGCACCACTCTTGATGTCCTTATTACGAGACTGAATTCCATTAAGCTTCCTAGAACTTGAATTTATATAATGATGATTGGTTCCACGCAATAACCTTGTTGCTGGATATGTGTCTTTGTGTGTTTTCTCTTCTTGCAATTTAGGAGGACATCCAAGGGCATCCTAGAAAATTAAATGAAATAAAAATTAATTAGAAATCGTATTGTGTAATACCCCGAGGTCTCTGTATGTGTATGAGTGTGTAGGAAGAAAGAGGAAAGGGGAGGGGGAAACACATATCAATTTATTTGAACTCTTGTGATTTCCAACCTCCTGCAACAATTCCTCAACATGAGATCTAGCAAGATCTCGCTGCTTAGTCAGCTCCCTAACTTCTTTCTCCAACTGCATATACACCAAGCAATCATGTTAGCATGCCGCAAGTAATTTGAGAGCTTTGTGTCATGACAATTCCAAAAGTATTTCTTGACCTGACAACTGATACATAACATTAAGGGCTTTGGTTACAAATGGTTTAAAGATAGGAAATAGTTTTTTAGAGGACTTACACATGGAAGAATTGCTATTTATTTTATCCTAATTAGAGAAGATATTTTCTAGTATACATTATCAGGAAGCAAAATATACCAATGTCACGAGCTTCTAGATATATTGTTCTTCTTGTAATAAGCTTTTTGACTGCTGGGTTATTGAAAACAATGATTTTCTCCATTAAGCGTGTGAACAAAAGCATATTGTTTCAGTGAAATTAAAACAGAATCCCAACCATTTTAAACATTAAAGAAGACCATACAATATGGATTAAATTTAAACAAAATTCATAATACCTTTTCAATCTGCAGATCTTTCTTGCTTAGCAGTGCTGCATGATCACAGATTGGTCCAGGAGATCGCAACTCGCCCTCCAACCTGGCTACCTCTTTCTGCAGATGTTTCACCAAGGCCTTATCAGACATTACTACATTGACCTGTGCACTTGTAGTTACTTCCTTTGCACAGGTAGCAAATAAAAGGGTATTCCTTGATTGCTCAACATGGCATCTTGCGGGGCTCAAAGTGCAAACGATGGTAGTTCTTCCATTGCCTCCCAAGGCAGGTTGTAGAATCCGTGTTAGCTTAGAATCTCTGTAATTCACATGCCCATGTCTTCCTTTGCTGCATTTAGCATATGGCTAAAATTTAGAGTTATTCTTGACTTAGAACTACACAAATCATATACAGTTGGTAATTCAAAGCGTGGAAACATGTGAGTTGGGAGGGGGAGAGACTTGACATCTCATCTTTACAGATAGAAAAAACATGTCTCCCAAACTGATATTCGCCTCTAAAATGGAATTCTTAGGAGAAGGTGGAAAGAAATGCCTTCTGATATAGAATTCGTAGGGGTGAGGGGGAAAATGCAATAAAATGGATAAATTCAGTATTTGTCATCTTTGGACCAAGAAAAAAGGAACTACCTCCAAATAAAATATAAATAATACAATATTAGTGATAATAAAGGACCACTTGTTACATTCGAGATACAGTCAATTCAAACAAGAAGCTAAAGCAAAAGAGAAGAGGACAGACAATATTAGTCAACCTTAGCTTGCGAATCACAGTTCCTAGAGTTAGTAAACTACGATTGATGTGGCAGCCTTCTTTCAGCCTTTGCCCAACTGATAATGATTGAGATGCACGCTCACTTCCTGCCAGATCAACAAAATTCTGCAGGCAAAAATTAAGTGAATTTTCATTTCAAATTCTTCGATTTACAAATTCAAATCATTGAACTAGTTGCATGTATTAATCTTCAAAACTACAAGAAAAAGTTATTTTCAATACCACACTAGCAGAAAGGGTGGCTGAGTTTTCTTTCCCTAAGAACTCACGAGCTGAACTTTCAATCGTCTGAAAAGTCAAGTATAAATTAGCTAATTATAGGACTTCTAGGGCATTCCCAGAAATTTCAATCATAAAATTAAAGAACCAGAAAGGAAGAGGAGAAATCGTGCACCAATCTAAGAATTTGATGAGATCTTGAGCTTGTTTCATTCAACGACGTTTCCCCAGTTTGTCTTTGTGCTATGAGAATAACGCCACAGAAACACATTTATTCTACATGATTAGATGGTTAAGACGAGGCAATGAAGAATTGATAGCCATAACACTCGCCCTACCTTCACAGATGGCTAAAAGTTCCTTGAGATGACTCCAATCCCTCAGGGTTTCTTCTGTGAGTTTCTCTATAATTGTTCCTTTCTGGAGAAATGGATCAGTAAGTAAAAAGAAATGTGTGC
Source organism: Olea europaea var. sylvestris (assembly GCF_002742605.1). NCBI lineage: Eukaryota > Viridiplantae > Streptophyta > Magnoliopsida > Lamiales > Oleaceae > Olea > Olea europaea. The sequence continues at coordinate 15,780 of NW_019263466.1, forward strand.
TTATATTAGAAAGTAAGCTCATGAGAGCTCACCTCTGGGTCATCAAGCAGCCTGAGTGGAGTATTGTCATTGCAGAGAAGGTCTTTAACAACTTCATTGTAAATTTCCATGGCAGAAAACTTCAACATAAATGCCCGTTCCTCATGCTAAAGAAATTATTTTTTTTAAGAAACAATTAAAGAAACATAAGACCCCAAAAATCCATAAGAAAAGATGTCTTTTACATCGCTATCCATATAAAGAAACTAAAATTAACACCATATTTATTATTTAAATACCCTGCGTATGTAATCATAAATGTCAGCCACAGCATACTCAGTAATCCCATTCATGGTATATGTCTTTCCGCTGCTTGTTTGGCCATATGCGAAAATAGTAGCTGAATAGAATTTTTAATGTGAGTTAGAGCACTTAGATTTTCATCTGATACTCAAGGCAAACAAAATTATTGAGAGAAAAAATGACGAACTAAATCAATAAACAGAAAGCAAAGGTATACTTACAGTTGATGCCGCCGACAACGGAAAGGGCAATGTCCTTTGCTCCTTCCTCATAAACTTCCCTCGTGCCACAGTCACCCCTAAATACTCTATCTGCCCACATAAACACATAAAAAAATAAAAAAAAAATAAAAAACGCCAACAAGGGAAGAAAGTAAGTTGCTGGTAACTACAATTCTTCATAAACACAAAAATCTATAAAGATCACTAACATATAAGTCTCAACAACACCCCTTTTGTTTGTCTAGTACACAGAAACATTTAAAACAGACTAAATTGCTTGACCATGAAGTCCCATAAATTAACTTTAAGTTTGCCGTAAGATTAAAATTATCTCTAGTGTCTTAAAATGGCTCCTGCATTCTGAATAAACCAACGATCTGCATGAAAGGGTTGAATAATGGGTAACTTGCAACATAGAATTCTTCGTAAAAGAAGTAAATGTTTATGCTCATGCAGACAACATATATATTCTCCTCCCCATGCTAAAACTTAATTAAATATTAATTTGAAACAAAATGAGTCATTTTTCTTACCGAATGGGTAAGCTGTGGGAAGTCCAGACCGCTCTTGAAGGCTGTTCCGGTACAAAATGGTGGTTGAATTGATGCATTCCCAATCAGCAACCTCATTCTGTGCAATTTCTTTTTCACTCAAAGGCCTCAATCTCACCAACACCAGAATCTTCTCTTCCTTTCCATTGCCTCCGACTTGTATCTTCTCCCAATTCATCAATTCTTCTCCATCAATAGCCCCCATTTCTCAACTCCTACCCCTATTAGCCCTAAAAAACCCACTCAAATCACACCAAACGTGAAAAGACTATAATTAAGGTTATCCCCAAACCACTAAACAGAAGGGAAACTAATACAGAACTTCTCAATGGTCCATTCCTAGCAGAAAAGGGCTAAAAAGTTAGGCTGTTAATAGATGGGGTTGTTGAGTTTGCAATAGAAACTCTACCGCCCTCCAACTGGTCATAACAGCATTATTAATCTGCAACGCAACAGAAAAAAGCTAATTATAGAAAAATTAGTAACTGCTGAAATATTGCTTAAGCTAAAAGCATAATGATTCGAAGGGATTAGTTGTGATTAACCACTTTGATTAATCTTTGGCCTTGAGCCTTTTCTTTCAACAGAAACCTAAAATTCCCTTTTGATAGAGTCAGAAACTCGTAACAGACAGTTTTGCCTAACAGTGACCCCAATAATCCTTCAAGCCCAAGTAAGATGCTCTTTAAATAATTTTCCAAAAAGGCCTGTCAAAACTGAAATATTCACAAGAGTTCACCTTCTGGTGTCATTTTCGTTGAATGTTGGTGAATAAAGATTTCTGATTCGGGTTCTAGTTGAAAGGTCAGAGCTGAAGCTTCCTTTCTTCAGGTTCTCCATGAGTAATAACAAAAATAAATCCTATACGTAACCGTTATGATCTCCATAACCAAGTGTAAAAACCGTTGTGAAACTTCTCTCACAATTGATCAGTGAATCAGAATCATCGTGAAATTGCTCAACACTGCTAGATTAAAAGACTGCATATTGAGTGAATCCGCCAAAAAGTGATGTAGATTAGTAAGTTCAAGAACTTTAAGGGTAAAGCTTAGCTGAATTTCCTTTAAAAAGCATGTTGAAAATCAACATTTTTTTAAACTAAATTTTGAAGGGTAAACTTGAAAATTTGAAAATTACTTTCCGCTTTGAATAAAGCAAACAAAATTAAAGTAGACTAAAGCAAATATGGCTGCAAAACATAAAGGTCGACGAAAATCTCAGCCCACCCCTTCTCTCCACGATCTCAATAAAATTTCAATTCAAAACAGTAACAAAGTGGCCAATGGAAGTTGATAAAGAGAGGAACAATGCTCTTAACTTCCAACAGCAAGCCTCTCTCTCTCTCTCTCTCTCTCTCTCTCTCTCTCTATCTCTCTCTCTCTATATATCTCTCTCTCTCACAGAGAGACGCACTTGAACGTGGGAACAACGAAGCTTATCGGGGGAAATTTGAAGCGGCGTTAACCGTTAAATCTGTTGAGCCACCGAAATGAACGCAAATTACGATATTGACCTTGCTTTATTTTGGAAAGCCAGGGTTAATTACATTTTAGACACTGAACTTTCAGTGAAATTACAA
>NW_019263466.1:20526-24598 GCF_002742605.1 Olea europaea var. sylvestris
CAAGATCTATTATTTATTTAAATTAATTTTGTGATAAATAATATTAAATAATAGAGTCTGAAAATTCAAGTTTAAGTGATTTGTTAATCACAAGGAGTTGTGATTGTGAGATACAAATTACGTATGATTAGATCTTGAACAAACCATGGTCGTAAGTAATAACGAGATTCGGATATCGTTAATATAGATAGATCATTATGTGTGACATTTCTTACTTGTAAAGTAAGTAGCTGATCTCACGAGCTAAAGTGTGATGACAATTAAATGAACACGTGGATATTTTGTTATAAAACAAAACATTGGAGACCCACTAAAAGATTCCACATGGATAACTATCTGAGTGTCAATGGTTAATCTCTAACGTTCGGTAATGAAATTGGTTCTATGACTTGAGGTCATCATAGTACCTTGTATGAGGACAGTCATGTTTTGACGGTATTAGATGTTGCTCTGCCAAGGGCTGCTAATATGACATCGTTCGGGTATGTCAAGAACCATATGAAGATTGTGAATGACTAATAGAGGATTCGTCACTCTTAGATAGTAAGAGATTGTGATTTGCATTTCATTCAATTAAGTCAATAACGAAATCTTTGGCCAAGGTATACATATAAGTCGAAAAGAAGTTTTCGACTTATATTGGCTTAATAGTAGAATGAAAGATATGATCGATAATCGAGATTGACAAACTTTCATATCTCGTAGTTGGTCGGATCATATTGACAAAGGGATTATAATTTCATGGTAAACGAACAGTTTTGGTTTTGTCATACCACATGACATTTCTATCACATGTGTTGTCCTGATATATTATTAGATGTCAATCTGGGACGGCGAGTGTGAATTTGTGATAAATTAAGATGGTGTTTAATTTATCAGTTTTGATTAGATCAAAATAATATTTCACGTCGTTAGGTATCGTGGTCGGGAACCTGATGGGTCGCACACAAAAGAGAATTGGAAGATTGTAAATTGTAAGTTAATTAATTCATCCAATCATTCGATAAAATTAATTAATTGGATTGGTTATTTATATCCCCAAATTAATTAATTTGATTAATTAATTCGCGGATCGGGTTTAATTAAATGGATTAATTAAATATTGAACTGGACCGGGCCCGGCTCATTTGGATTTATATAAATACATGGCTAGGGTTTGAGATCCATATTGTTTTCATTATTCTTGTTGGCACAAGAGAAAAAACCCTAGCAGTTGCAGTCTATTCTCTGTGTGGATTTCATTGGAGGCTGGACAATTGGACAGTTGTGAGAAGCAGATTCAAGTTGCTGGAAAATGATAACGCAAAGAAGTTTGCAAAATCAAGAAAAATGTATATTTTTCATCACAATTATTATCTAAATACAAAGTAGAATCCTGGTGGGAATTGAAACTGTTTATTTCCGCTGTGCATGTTTAAGTAAATTCTCAACGCAAGTATGCCCTTTTATTGAAAAATACTGCTGAAAATTGTAGATTTTTCTATAATTGAATACTTTACCACTTGAATTAAGCACGACATGTCACATGATTATCAGGTTAGAACAATATTTAATGATTATATATTCAATGTCAGTAAACAATTTTAGGACCATAAATTCATAAGGAAAATTCAATTTTAGGATTTGGACCATAAGTGAGATATATTGTTCATTCAATCTGCACATCCTAGTGCTTAGTTTTATGAGGTTAACTAAATCTTAGCCCCCCCAAAAGACGAAATTTGAGCACAAGTTGTTCACGAGCCACGATTCGAAAAAATTTATTCATGACAACAGCAAACACAATAAACGAACTTGTCCTTATTGATGTTATGTGTAGACATAAAACAAATAAAAAATAAAAGAAAACGAATTGGGTCGATTTAAATCATTAGCCCAATTAAATTTAAGTCTATTAAAATCCATAAAACTCAAAGGCCCATACCAAAATTTAAATAAATAAATAAACAAACAAATAAATAAAATCATAATTATTCAATTATCTCTTTTAATTCAATATAATTGAGTAATTACCAAAACTAGCCCAAATTCTCCCCTATAAATAGGACCAATGGTCCATAAGATAGGGGTAGAAGAAGGGAAGTGAAGAAGAAGCAAGAAAGAAAGCAGAGAACGTCACGAAGTGCTGAAGAAATTTTAAGACCAAAAAAAGGAAAGAAATTCTCTAAAATCTAATCTCGGTGAACCCCAAGAAGATTAAAATCTTCTTCGAATCAAAAAGGTTCACGCCAAATTCAAGAAAATCAAAGTCTCCTTCAAATCAAATTCAAGTCTAAGTCCAAGCCTCAAGATTCAAGTTCCGAATAAGTCAAGTCTCGACAAATCAATTTTTTAACAAATTCTCGAAGATTAGAATCAAGCCACATGGCCCCTCGTCTTCAAATATCCAGATCATTAATCAGAGGATTTTTATAACTTTGTAATTACAAGAAGGTCAACATCACTTGTATTTATCAAAATACAATTTGTAACGATTTCTGTATTATAATATACGAGATTTCGTCGTACAAATTTCTTGGCACACCTGGTGGGACCTTCTTGTCCTCTTATCTTTTGATCTCAAAATTTTGAAGTTTCAACTACTATATCAGCAATGGCAGGCGAAAAGGCGAAACAAATTATGACTCATCTTGAAGAAACACTTGCTGAACTCTTCCATACGACCAGGACCCAAACAAAAACTGGAAAAACTCAACTGGTCACACCACTGAAAAAGTTCTCCAACAAAGGCAAAATGAAAATTGCCTTCAAAAAGCCATACTCTCATTCGACAGAAAAGACCATGAGTTTAATGAAAAGTTCTCGTTTGGGCTCCATCTCTAGTGGCAGATCCTTGTCTGGATCCCCTCATGCCACTTCTCAGCAAAAGTGGGAAAATGATACCTCATCTGAAGAATCACTTAAGTTGGCGATGGTCACAGAAGCGGCATCGGGCTAGGGATGTCAACTAGCCAAGCCGAGCCAGCTCGTGAGCCGAAATTCTAAGCTCGGGCTTGGCTCGAGTAAAATATCCGAGCTTTTTTCGAAACCCAAGCCGAGTTGAGCAAAAGCTCGGCAAAAAAATTAGGCTCGACCCGAGCTTTTGGCTCAGGCCTTTTCGAGCCGAGTTGAGCCAGCTCGGGTTTTGTTTGGTTTTGGAATTTTTTTTTATTAAATAAAATGGTAACAGGTTGCTGCCAAACAAGGCAGCAACCTGCTGCCCTATTTCTGGCAGCAGCACGCTGCCTTTTTTTTTTTTAAATATATGCTTCAAGCCGACGAGCCACACGGTCTGGCTCGAGCTTTGCCCGACACCTAAAAATGGGGCTCGGCTCAAGTTTTTTCCGAGTTGAGCCACGGGCAGCCCGAGCCGGCAAGCTCGATTACCATCCCTATATCGGGCTCAGATGACTAAATTTAACAAATGGCCTTAGCCATTGAAAAACTAATAAAGTCGTTGGAAGACAAAGATGCACAGATTGCTGTACTCATACACAGGCTGGAGTAATAAAATCCACCTACTAAAGAAGATTGGGAAAATTCAAGATCTTCCAAGGCCAAAGAGTTAAAAGTCCAAGAGCGCCAACAAAAGCAAGATATGCATGATCAGACAGTTGTTCAAAATGTGTTGCGTGACACCACTCGACTCTCTGTTGGCTATCTGTCCGTCCAACAACTTTAACATATGATTGTAGACACCATTCGTGCCTAGTATGGTGGTTCACTGCAATCTTCTTTGGTGTATGTCAAGCTCTATAGTCGTTGAATCGACGAAATAAAGATGTCACTCGGTTATCAACCTCCGAAATTTCAGTGTTTTGATGGCAAGGGCAACCTAAAGCAACATTTTGCTCATTTAATTGAAATGTGTAACAATGCAGGCACTTACAATGATACCATGGTGAAGCAGTTCATACGCTCCCTCAAAGGTGCCGCGTTTGAATGGTACACCGACTTAGCAGCAATGTCAATTGATAGTTGGGATCAGCTCAAAAGAGAGTTCCTAACATGCTTCTATAGCACCCGACGAACTGTCAGCCTTCCAGAACTTGCTCGAACAAAGCAGAGCAAGGAAGAGCCCGTTTTGGAGTAC
>NW_019263466.1:25517-26576 GCF_002742605.1 Olea europaea var. sylvestris
TATTTCCAGCTCTACCAAACAAGAAGGAGATGATGAATCAAAAGAGACTTTCAAAGGATGTTACAATCCTCAAGTTAAAAAGTTGTTTGAAAATGCCGGGTTTGGAAAAGGAAAGCCTCGTAAATTAGGTGATCTTGACGCTGTCCTTTTAGGTGGACGTGTCCCTTCTAATTCTAATAGAGCTCTGATGTCTCGACCAGGTATGGTTTGGGATTTAATCATAATCCACCAAGGAAGATTAAGGTCAAGAAGGTTTCCTCAAACCCCATCATGGTTTAAATTTATGAAGTTGCAAAAGAGAAATCAGAACAACCGAGACCTTTAGTGTTCGATCGAATTGAAAATAAGAATGCCAGAGTTTTGGTGTTTAAAAGGATAAAAGGAGAACCCTCTCCAGTGGTCAAAGTAAAAGGTAAAGTTTCTGTCTTCCAAAGATTAAATGAAGATTCTTATTCTTCTACCCAAATTCATAGGAATGCACAAGATCCCCAAATGTCATCCCAAAGACAATCTGCATTTTCTCGACTTAGAATTAAAACTTTCGATCCAAGTCCGAAACCACAACGGTCAAGAAGAAGACGAAGACATCAAAAAGTTCACTCATCCCTAAAGGAGAATGAAGATGAGGAAGAAGTTTCTATCAATCACATAGCCTTTGAAAAAACTCCTGATTCAGACTCTGAGTCCGAAAGTTCTGTCACAACAGATGATCCTCAACCAACCCCACCTACATTTGAAGAAGGTGGACAAGCTAATGTGGATGACTTGAAACAATTGAATTTGGGGACTGAAGAAGACCCGAGACCAGTATTTGTAAGCGCCCTCCTTAGTCAAAAAGAGGAATTCGAGTACATTAGTTTGCTTCAGGAATACAAAGACGTTTTTGTGTGGTCTTATAAGGAAATGCCAGGGTTAGATCCTAAGTTGCAGTGCATCACCTTGCAGTAAGACATGGAGTTCGACAGGTCAAGCAACCTCAAAGAAGATTTCGACCAGAACTGATCTCTCAAATTGAAGTGGAAGTCAACAAACTTATTGAAGCTGGATTCGTTACGCGAA
>NW_019263467.1:0-15654 GCF_002742605.1 Olea europaea var. sylvestris
GCATTTTGCCAAGAACGAACAGGCCCAAAGTTGTCATGAAATAAAAAACTACTTTTCATTGGCTCGATTCCAATCGAATTAAAAAAGCATTTCGCAAAATGCATACAAACCCGAAGTTATCATGAAATCAAAAGCCACATTTCATTGGCTCGATTCCAATAGAATTAGACTAGCAATTTTTAGAAAACGATCAAACCCGAAGTTATCTTGAAATCGAAAGCCACTCTTCATTAGCTCGATTCCAATCGAATTAGACTAGCAATTCATCGAAAATGATCAAACTCGAAGTTATCATGAAATCAAAAACCACTTTTCATTGGCTCAATTCCAATCGAATTAGACTAGCAATTCACAGAAAATAAACAAACTCGAAGTCATCATGAAATCAAAAACAACTTTTCATTGGCTCGATTCCAAACGAATTAGACTAGCAATTTGTCGAAAATGATCAAACTCGAGGTTATCTTGAAATAAAAAACCACATTTCATTGGCTTCATTCCAATCGAATTAGACTAGCAATTTGTCGAAAACGATCAAACTCGAAGTTATCATGAAATCAAAAACAACATTTCATTGGTTTCATTCCAATCGAATTAGACTAGCAATTTTTTGAAGACGATCAAAATTGAAGTTTTTCATGAAATCGAAAGCCACTTTTCATTGGCTCGATTCCAATCGAATAAGACTAGCAATTCACCAAAAATGATTAAACCCGAAGTTATGATGAAATCAAAAACCACTTTTCATTGGCTCGATTCCAATCAAATTAGACTAGCAATTAGCCGAAAACGAACAAACCTGAAGTTATCATGAAATCAAAAACCACTTTTCATTGGCTTAATTCCAATCGAATTAGACTAGCAATTCGCCAAAAACAAACAAACCCGTAGTTATCATGAAATTAAAACCACTTTTCATTGGCTCGATTCCAATTGCTTTAGAATAGCAATTCCAATCGAATTAGATTAGCAATTTGCCGAAAACAATCAAACTCGAAGTTATCTTGAAATCGAAAACCACATTTCAGTGGCTTTATTCCAATCGAATTAGACTAGCAATTTTTCGAAGACGATCAAAATTGAAGTTATCACGAAATTGAAAACCACTTTTCATTGGCTCGATACCAATCGAATAAAACTAGCAATTCACCAAAAATGATCAAACCCGAAGTTATCATGAAATCAAAAACCACTTTTCATTGGCTCGATTCCAATCAAATTAGACTAGCAATTAGCCGGAAACGATCAAACCCGAAGTTATCATGAAATCAAAAATCACTTTTCATTGGCTCCATTCCAATCGAATTAGACTAGCAATTCGCCCAAAATGATCAAACCCGAAGTTATCATGAAATCAAAAACCACTTTCCATTGGCTCGATTCCAATCGAATTAGATTACTAATTCGCCAAAAATGAAAAAAACCCGAAGTAATCATGAAATCAAAAACCACTTTCCATTGGCTTGATTCCAATCGAATTGGACTAGCAATTTTACGAAAATGATCAAACCTGAAGTTCTCATGAAATCGATAACCATTTTTAATTGGTTCGATTCCAATCAAATTAGACTAGAAATTTTCGAAAATGATCAAACCCAAAGTTATCATGAAATCGAAAGCCACCTTTCGTTGGCTCGATTCCAATCGAATTAGACAAGCAATTAGTAAAAAATGTCAAACCCGAAATTATCATGGAATCAAAAACCACTTTTAATTGGTTCGATTCCAATCGAATAAGACTAGCAATTAGCCGAAAATGAACAAACCCAAAATTATCATGAAATAAAAAACCACTTTTCGTTGCCTCGATTCCAATCGAATTAGACTGGCAATTAGCTGAAAATGATCAAACCCGAAGTTATCATGAAATCAAAAATCACTTTTTTTTGTTCAATTCCAATCGAATAAGACTAGTAATTTTCGAAAACGATCAAATTCGAAGTTATCATGAAATCAAAAAGAGCTTTTCAATGGCTCGATTCCAATCGAATTAGACTATCATTTCCCCAAAGACGAACAAACCCGAAGTTATCATTAAATCAAAAACAACTTTTCATTGGCTCGATTCCAATCGAATTAGACCAGCATTTCGCCAAAAACGAACAAACCCGAAGTTATCATTAAATCAAAAACCACTTTTCATTGGCTCGATTCAATTCGAATTCGACTAGCAATTTGCCAAAGATGAACAAACCCGATGTTATCATGAAATCAAAAACAACTTTTCATTGGCTCGATCCCAATCAAATTAGACTAGCATTTCGCTAAAAATGAACAAACCCAAAGTTATCGTTAAATCAAAAACCACATTTCATTGGCTCGATTCCAATCGAATTAGACTAGCAATCATCCGAAGATGAACAATCCCGATGTTATCATAAAATCAAAAACCACTTTTCATTGGCGCGATCCCAATCGAATTGGACCAGCAATTTCCCAAAGACGAACAAACTCGATGTTATCATGAAATCGAAAGACACTTTTCATTGGCCTGACTCTAATCGAATAAGACTAGTAATTCGTGAACAATGAAAAAAAACTGAAGTTATCATGAAGTCGAAAGCCACTTTTCATTGGCTCGATTCCAGTAGAATTAGACTAGCAATTCATCGAAAATGATCAAACCCGAAGTTATCATGAAATCAAAAACCACTTTTCAATCGAATTGGACTAGCAATTTTCGAAAACAATCAAATCTAAAGTTATCGTGAAATCAAAAACCACTTTTAATTGGCTCGATTCCAATCAAATTAGACTAGCAATTCGAAAAAAAGAACAAGCCCAAACTTATCATGAAATAAAAAACTACTTTTCGTTGGCTCGATTCCAATCGAATTAGACAAGCATTTCGCAAAAAGCAAACAAACCCGAAGTTATCATGAAATCAAAACACACATTTCAAAACCTCGATTCCAATCGAATGAGACTAGCAATTCATCGAAAATGATCAAACCCAAAGTTACCATGAAATCGAAAACCAATTTTCATTGCCTTGATTCCAATCGAATTAGACTAGCAATTTTTAGAAAACGATCAAACCCGAAGTTATCTCGAAATCGAAAGCCACTTTTCATTGGCTCGATTCCAATCGAATTAGACTAGCAGTTCATCGAAAATGATCAAACCCGAATTTATAATGAAATCAAAAGCCACTTTTCATTGGCTCGATTCCAATCAAATTAGATTAGCAATTAGCCGAAAATGATCAAACCCGAAGTTATCATGAAATCAAAAACCACTTTTCATTGGCTCCATTCCAAACGAATTAGACTAGCAATTCGCTAAAAACAAACAAACCCGAAATTATCATGAAATTAAAACTACTTTTCATTGGCTCGATTCCAATCGAATTAGACTAGCAATTTGTCGAAAACGATCAAACTCGAAGTTATCTTGAAATCAAAACCCACTTTTCATTTGCTCGATTCCAATCGAACTAGACTAGCAATTCGCCAAAAACGAACAAACCCGAAGTTATCATGAAACCAAAAACCACTTTTCATTGGCTCGATTCCTATCGAATTAGACTAGCAATTCGCTAAAAACAAACAAACCCGAAGTTATCATGAAATCAAAAGCCACTTTTCATTGGCTCGATTCCAGTCGAATTGGACTAGCAATTCGCCAAAAACGAACAAACCCGAAGTTATCATGAAACCAAAAACCACTTTTCATTGGCTCGATTCCTATCGAATTAGACTAGCAATTCGCTAAAAACAAACAAACCCGAAGTTATCATGAAATCAAAAGCCACTTTTCATTGGCTCGATTCCAGTCGAATTGGACTAGCAATTCGCCAAAAACGAACAAACCCGAAGTTATCATGAAACCAAAAACCACTTTTCATTGGCTCGATTCCTATCGAATTAGACTAGCAATTCGCTAAAAACAAACAAACCCGAAGTTATCATGAAATCAAAAGCCACTTTTCATTGGCTCGATTCCAGTCGAATTGGACTAGCAATTCGCCAAAAACGAACAAACCCGAAGTTATCATGAAACCAAAAACCACTTTTCATTGGCTCGATTCCTATCGAATTAGACTAGCAATTCGCTAAAAACAAACAAACCCGAAGTTATCATGAAATCAAAAGCCACTTTTCATTGGCTCGATTCCAGTCGAATTGGACTAGCAATTCGCCAAAAACGAACAAACCCGAAGTTATCATGAAACCAAAAACCACTTTTCATTGGCTCGATTCCTATCGAATTAGACTAGCAATTCGCTAAAAACAAACAAACCCGAAGTTATCATGAAATCAAAAGCCACTTTTCATTGGCTCGATTCCAGTCGAATTGGACTAGCAATTCGCCAAAAACGAACAAACCCGAAGTTATCATGAAACCAAAAACCACTTTTCATTGGCTCGATTCCTATCGAATTAGACTAGCAATTCGCTAAAAACAAACAAACCCGAAGTTATCATGAAATCAAAAGCCACTTTTCATTGGCTCGATTCCAGTCGAATTGGACTAGCAATTCGCCAAAAACGAACAAACCCGAAGTTATCATGAAACCAAAAACCACTTTTCATTGGCTCGATTCCTATCGAATTAGACTAGCAATTCGCTAAAAACAAACAAACCCGAAGTTATCATGAAATCAAAAGCCACTTTTCATTGGCTCGATTCCAGTCGAATTGGACTAGCAATTCGCCAAAAACGAACAAACCCGAAGTTATCATGAAACCAAAAACCACTTTTCATTGGCTCGATTCCTATCGAATTAGACTAGCAATTCGCTAAAAACAAACAAACCCGAAGTTATCATGAAATCAAAAGCCACTTTTCATTGGCTCGATTCCAGTCGAATTGGACTAGCAATTCGCCAAAAACGAACAAACCCGAAGTTATCATGAAACCAAAAACCACTTTTCATTGGCTCGATTCCTATCGAATTAGACTAGCAATTCGCTAAAAACAAACAAACCCGAAGTTATCATGAAATCAAAAGCCACTTTTCATTGGCTCGATTCCAGTCGAATTGGACTAGCAATTCGCCAAAAACGAACAAACCCGAAGTTATCATGAAACCAAAAACCACTTTTCATTGGCTCGATTCCTATCGAATTAGACTAGCAATTCGCTAAAAACAAACAAACCCGAAGTTATCATGAAATCAAAAGCCACTTTTCATTGGCTCGATTCCAGTCGAATTGGACTAGCAATTCGCCAAAAACGAACAAACCCGAAGTTATCATGAAACCAAAAACCACTTTTCATTGGCTCGATTCCTATCGAATTAGACTAGCAATTCGCTAAAAACAAACAAACCCGAAGTTATCATGAAATCAAAAGCCACTTTTCATTGGCTCGATTCCAGTCGAATTGGACTAGCAATTCGCCAAAAACGAACAAACCCGAAGTTATCATGAAACCAAAAACCACTTTTCATTGGCTCGATTCCTATCGAATTAGACTAGCAATTCGCTAAAAACAAACAAACCCGAAGTTATCATGAAATCAAAAGCCACTTTTCATTGGCTCGATTCCAGTCGAATTGGACTAGCAATTCGCCAAAAACGAACAAACCCGAAGTTATCATGAAACCAAAAACCACTTTTCATTGGCTCGATTCCTATCGAATTAGACTAGCAATTCGCTAAAAACAAACAAACCCGAAGTTATCATGAAATCAAAAACCACTTTTCATTGGCTCCATTCCAAACGAATTAGACTAGCAATTCGCTAAAAACAAACAAACCCGAAGTTATCATGAAATCAAAAGCCACTTTTCATTTGCTTGATTCCGATTGAATTAGTCTAGCGATTCACAATAAATGAACAAATGGGAAGTTATCGTGAAATGAAAAATCACTTTTCATTGGCTCGATTACAATCGAATTAGACTAGCAATTCACCAAAAACGAACAAACTTGAAGTTATCTTCAAATCAAAAACCACTTTTTATTTGCTCGATTCCAATCGAATTAGAATAGCAATTCGCCAAAAAGGAACAAACCCTAAGTTATCGTAAAAAAAAATCCACTTTCCAATGGCTCGACTCCAATCGAATTAGACTAGCAATTCGCCAAAAACGAACAAACCCAAAGTTATCATGAAACCAAAACCCCCTTTTCATTGACTCGATTACAATTGAATTAGACTAGCAATTCGCCAAAAACGAACAAACCCAAAGTTATCATGAAACCAAAACCCCCTTTTCATTGACTCGATTACAATTGAATTAGACTAGCAATTCGTTAAAAACGAACAAAGTCGCAGTTATCATGAAATCAAAAGCCACTTTTCTTTGGCTTGATTCCAATTGAATTGACCAAGCAATTCGCCAAAAACGAACAAACCCAAAGTTATCATGAAACCAAAACCCACTTTTCATTGACTCGATTACAATCGAATTATACTAGCAATTCGCCAAAAGCGAACAAACCCGAAGTTATCATGAAATCAAAAACCACTTTTCATTTGCTCGATTCCAATCAAATTAGACTAGTAATTCGCCAAAAACGAACAAACCCGAAGTTATCATGGAATCAAAAATCACTTTTCACTGGCTCGATTCCAATCGAATTAGACTAGCAATTCTACAAAAACGAAATGAAATGAAAAATTACTTTTCATTGGCTCAATTCCTATCGAATTAGACTAGCAATTCGCCAAAAATGAACAAACTCGAAGTTATCATGAAATCAAAAACCACTTTTCATTGGCTCGATTTCAATCGAATTAGACTAGTAATTCGCCAAAAATGAACAAACTCGAAGTTATCATGAAATGAAAAACCCACTTTTCATTGGCTCGATTCCAATCGAATTAGACTAGCAATTCGCCAAAAACAAACAAACCCGAAGTAATCATGAAATCAAAAACCACTTTACATTGACTCGACTCCAATCTAATTGGACTAGCAATTTACCAAAAATGAACAGAAATAAAAAACTACTTTTCATTGGCTCGTTTCCAATCGAATTAGACTAGTAATTTACCAAAAATGAACAGAAATAAAAAAAACTACTTTTCATTGGCTCGTTTCCAATCGAGTTAAACTAGTAATTCGCCAAAAATGAAAATAAATGAAAAATAACTTTTCATTGGCTCGATTCCAATTGAATTAGGCTAGCAATTCGCCAAAAATGAATAAACCCGAAGTTGTCATGAAACCAAAACCCACTTTTCATTGACTCGATTACAATCGAATTAGACGAGCAATTCGTCAAAAACGAACAAAGTCGAAGTTATCATGAAATCAAAAGCCACTTTTTGCTGGCTTGATTCCAATCGAATTGAACAAGTAATTCGTCAAAAACGAACAAACCCAAAGTTATCATGAAACCAAAACCCACTTTTCATTGACTCGATTACAATCGAATTAGACTAGCAATTCACCAAAAATGAACAAAGCTGAAGTATCATGAAATCAAAAGCCACTTTTCATTGGCTCCATTCCCATCGAATTAGACTAGCAATTCGGTAAAAATGAAAAAACCCGAAGTCATCATGAAATCAAAAATCACTTTTCATTTGCTCGATTCTAATCGAATTAGACTAGCAATTCGCCAAAAACAAACGAACCCGAAGTTGTCATGGAATCAAACACCACTTTTCACTGGCTCGATTCCAATCGAATTAGACTAGCAATCCGCCAAAAATGAAGAGAAATGAAAAACTACTTTTCATTGGCTCGATTCCTATCTAATTAGACTAGCAATTCGCCAAAAACTAACAAACTCGAAGTTATCATAAAACCAAAACCCACTTTTCATTGACTCGATTACAATTGAATTAGACTAGCAATTCGCTAAAAATGAACAAAGCAGAAGTTATCATGAATCAAAAGCCACTTTTCATTGGCTCAATTCCAATCGAATTAGATTATCAATTCGCTAAAACCGAACAAACCCGAAGTTATCATGAAATCAAAAGCCACCTTGCATTGGCTCGATTCCCATCGAATTAGACTAACAATTCGGCAAAAATGAAAAAATCTGAAGTTATCATGAAATCAAAAACCACTTTTGATTTGCTCGATTCCAATCGAATTATACTAGTAATGCGCCAAAAATAAACAAACCCGAAATTGTCATGGAATCAAATACCACTTTTCACTGGCTCGATTCCAATCGAATTAGACTAGCAATTCGCCAAAGACGAACAGAAATGGAAAACTACTTTTCATTGGCTCGATTCCTATTGAATTAGACTACCAATTCGCCAAAAATGAACAAACTCGAAGTTATCATGAAATAAAAAACCTCTTTTCATTGGCTCGATTCCTATCGAATTAGACTAGCAATTCGCTAAAAACGAACAAACTTGAAGTTATCATGAAATGAAAAACCCAATTTTCATTGGCTCGATTCCAATCGAATTAGACTAGCAATTCGCCAAAAACAAACAGACCCGAAGTTATCATGAAATCAAAAACAACTTTTCAATGACTCGACCCCAATCGAATTAGACTAGCAATTCGCCAAAAACGAACAGAAATGAAAAACGACTTTTCATTGGCTCGATTCCAGTCGAATTAGACTGGCAATTCGCCAAAAATGAATAAACCCAAAGCTATCATGAAATCAAAAACCACTTTTCATTTGCTCGATTCCAATCGAATTAGACTAGCAGTTCGCCAAAAATGAGCAAATTCGAAGTTATCATGAAATCAAAAGCCATTTCGGTTGGCTTGATTCCAATCTAATTGAACAATTAATTCGCCAAAAACGAATAAACCCAAAGTTATCATGAAACCAAAACCCACTTTTCATTGACTCGATTACAATCGAATTACACTAGCAATTCGTCAAAAATGAACAAAGCTGAAGTTATCATGAAATCAAAAGCTACTTTTCATTGGCTCCATTCCCATCGAATTAGACTAGCAATTCGGTAAAAATGAAAAAACCCAAAGTTATCAAGAAATTAAAAACCACTTTTCATTTGCTCGATTCCAATCGAATTAGACTAGAGATTCGCCAAAATATAACCAAACCCGAAGTTGTCATGGAAACAAAAACCACTTTTCACTGGCCCAATTCCCATCGAATTAGACTAGCAATTCGCCAAAAAGGAACAGAAATGAAAAACTACTTTTCATTGGCTCAATTCCTATCGAATTAGACTACCAATTCGCCAAAAACTAACAAACTCGAAGTTATCATGAAACCAAAACCCACTTTTCATTGACTCGATTACAATCGAATTAGACTAGCAATTCGCCAAAAATGAACAAAACTGAAACTATCATGAAATCAAAAGTCACTTTTAATTAGCTCGATTCCAATCGAATTAGATTAGTAATTCGCCAAAAACGAACAAACCCAAAGTTATCAAGAAATCAAAAGCCACTTTGCATTGGCTCGATTCCCATCGAATTAGACTAACAATTCAACAAAAATGAAAAAATCAGAAGTTATCATGAAATCAAAACCCACTTTTCATTTGCTCGATTCCAATCGTATTATACTAGCAATTCGCCAAAAGCAAACAAACTCGAAGTTGTCATGTAACCAAATACCACTTTTTATTGGCTCGATTACAATCGAATAAGACTAGCAATTCGCCAAAAACGAATAGAAATGAAAAATTACTTTTCATTGGCTCGATTCCTATCGAATTAGACTACCAATTCGCCAAAAACGAACAAACTCGAAGTTAACATGAAACCAAAACCCACTTTTCATTGACTCGATTACAATCGAATTAGACTAGCAATTCGCCAAAAATGAACAAAGCTGAAGTTATCATGAAATCAAAAGCCACTTTTCATTGGCTCCATTCCCATCGAATTAGACTAGCAATTCGGTAAAAACAAAAAAACCCGAAGTTATCATGAAATCAAAAACCACTTTTCATTTGCTCGATTCCAATCGAATTAGACTAGCAATTCGCAAAAAACAAACGAACCCGAAGTTGTCATGGAATCAAACACCACTTTTCACTGGCTCGATTCCAATCGAATTAGACTAGCAATTCGCCAAAAAGGAACAGAAATGAAAAACTACTTTTCATTGGCTCAATTCCTATCGAATTAGACTACCAATTCGCCAAAAACTAACAAACTCGAAGTTATCATGAAACCAAAACCCACTTTTCATTGACTCGATTACAATCGAATTAGACTAGCAATTCGCCAAAAATGAACAAAACTGAAAGTATCATGAAATCAAAAGTCACTTTTAATTAGCTCGATTCCAATCGAATTAGATTAGTAATTCGCCAAAAACTAACAAACCCAAAGTTATCAAGAAATCAAAAGCCACTTTGCATTGGCTCGATTCCCATCGAATTAGACTAACAATTCAACAAAAATGAAAAAATCAGAAGTTATCATGAAATCAAAAACCACTTTCATTTGCTCGATTCCAATCGAATTATACTAGCAATTCGCCAAAAACAAACAAACCCGAAATCGTCATGGAATCAAATAGCACTTTTCATTGGCTCGATTCCAATCGAATAAGACTAGCAACTCGCCAAAAACGAATAGAAATGAAAAATTACTTTTCATTGGCTCGATTCCTATCGAATTAGACTATCAATTCGCCGAAAACGAACAAATTTGAAGTTATCATGAAATCAAAAACCCACTTTTCATTGACTTGATTACAATCGAATTAGACTGGCAATTCGCCAAAAGTGAACAAAACTAAAACTATCATGAAATCAAAAGCCACTTTTAATTAGCTCGATTCCAATCGAATTAGATTAGTAATTCGCAAAAAACGAACAAACCCAAAGTTATCAAGAAATCAAAAACCACTTTGCATTGGCTCGATTCCCATCGAATTAGACTAACAATTCGACAAAAATGAAAAAACCAGAAGTTATCATGAATCAAAAACCACTTTTCATTTGCTCGATTCCAATCGAATTATACTAGCAATTCGCCAAAAACAAACAAACCCGAAATCGTCATGGAATCAGATACCACTTTTCATTGGCTCGATTCCAATCGAATAAGACTAGCAATTCGCCAAAAACGAATAGAAATGAAAAATTACTTTTCATTGGCTCGATTCCTATCAAATTAGACTACCAATTCGCCGAAAACGAACAAATTTGAAGTTATCATGAAATCAAAAACCCACTTTTCATTGACTTGATTACAATCGAATTAGACTGGCAATTCGCCAAAAGTGAACAGAACTAAAACTATCATGAAATCAAAAGCCACTTTTAATTAGCTCGATTCCAGTCGAATTAGATTAGTAATTCGCCAAAAACGAACAAACCCAAAGTTATTAAGAAATCAAAAGCCACTTTGCATTGGCTCGATTCCCATCGAATTAGACTAACAATTCGACAAAAATGAAAAAACCAGAAGTTATCATGAAATCAAAAACCACTTTTCATTTGCTCGATTCCAATCGAATTATACTAGCAATTCGCCAAAAACAAACAAACCCGAAATCGTCATGGAATCAAATACCACTTTTCATTGGCTCGATTCCAATCGAATAAGACTAGCAATTCGCCAAAAACGAATAGAAATGAAAAATTGCTTTTCATTGGCTCGATTCCAATCGAATAAGACTAGCAATTCGCCAAAAACGAATAGAAATGAAAAATTGCTTTTCATTGGCTCGATTCCTATCGAATTAGACTACCAATTCGCCGAAAACGAACAAATTTGAAGTTATCATGAAATCAAAAACCCACTTTTCATTGACTTGATTACAATCGAATTAGACTGGCAATTCGCCAAAAGTGAACAAAACTAAAACTATCATGAAATCAAAAGCCACTTTTAATTAGCTCGATTCCAATCGAATTAGATTAGTAATTCGCCAAAAATGAACAAACCCAAAGTTATCAAGAAATCAAAAGCCACTTTGCATTGGCTCGATTCCCATCGAATTAGACTAACAATTCGACAAAAATGAAAAAACCAGAAGTTATCATGAAATCAAAAACCACTTTTCATTTGCTCGATTCCAATCGAATTATACTAGCAATTCGCCAAAAACAAACAAATCCGAAATCGTCATGGAATCAAATACCACTTTTCATTTGCTCAATTCCAATCGAATAAGACTAGCAATTCGCCAAAAACGAATAGAAATGAAAAATTACTTTTCATTAGCTCGATTCCTATCGAATTAGACTACCAATTCGCCAAAAACGAACAAATTTGAAGTTATCATGAAATCAAAAACCCACTTTTCATTGACTTGATTACAATCGGATTAGACTGGCAATTCGCCAAAAGTGAACAAAACTAAAACTATCATGAAATCAAAAGCCACTTTTAATTAGCTCGATTCCAATCGAATTAGATTAGTAATTCGCCAAAAACGAACAAACCCAAAGTTATCAAGAAATCAAAAGCCACTTTGCATTGGCTCGATTCCCATCGAATTAGACTAACAATTCGACAAAAATGAAAAAACCAGAAGTTATCATGAAATCAAAAACCCCTTTTCATTTGCTCGATTCCAATCGAATAAGACTAGCAATTCGCCAAAAACGAATAGAAATGAAAAATTACTTTTCATTGGCTCGATTCCTATCGAATTAGACTACCAATTCGCCAAAAACGAACAAATTTGAAGTTATCATGAAATCAAAAACCCCTTTTCATTTGCTCGATTCCAATCGAATAAGACTAGCAATTCGCCAAAAACGAATAGAAATGAAAAATTACTTTTCATTGGCTCGATTCCTATCGAATTAGACTACCAATTCGCCAAAAACGAACAAATTTGAAGTTATCATGAAATCAAAAACCCACTTTTCATTGACTTGATTACAATCGAATTAGACTGGCAATTCGCCAAAAGTGAACAAAACTAAAACTATCATGAAATCAAAAGCCACTTTTCATTGGCTCCATTCCCATCGAATTAGACTAGCAATTCGGTAAAAACGAAAAAACCCAAAGTTATCATGAAATCAAAAACCATGTTTCATTTGCTCGATTCCAATTGAATTAGACTAGCAGTTCGCCAAAAACGAGCAAAGTCGAAATTATCATGAAATCAAAAGCCATTTCGTTGGCTTGATTCCAATCGAATAGAACAAGCAATTTGCCAAAAATGAACAAACCCAAAGTTATCATGAAACCAAAACCCACTTTTCATTGACTCGATTACAATCGAATTACACTAGCAATTCGTCAAAAATGAACAAAGCTGAAGTTATCGTGAAATCAAAAGCTACTTTTCATTGGCTCCATTCCCATCGAATTAGACTAGCAATTCGGTTAAAATGAAAAAACCCGAAGTTATCAAGAAATTAAAAACCACTTTTCATTTGCTCGATTCCAATCGAATTAGACTAGCGATTCGCCTAAAATAAACAAACCCAAAGTTGTCATGGAAACAAAAACCACTTTTCACTGGCCCAATTCCAATCGAATTAGACTAGCAATTCGCCAAAAATGAACAGAAATGAAAACCTACTTTTCGTCGGCTCAATTCCTATCGAATTAGACTAGCAATTCGCCAAAAATGAACAAACTCGAAGTTGTCATGAATCCAAAACCCACTTTTCATTGACTTGTTTACAATCGAATTAGACTAGCAATTCGCCAAAAATGAACAAAACTGAAGCTACCATGAAATCAAAAGCCACTTTTTATTAGCTCGATTCCAATCGAATTAGATTAGCAATTCGCCAAAAATGAACGAAGCCGAAGTTATCAAGAAATCAAAAGCCACTTTGCATTGGCTCGATTCCCATCGAATTAGACTAACAACTCGACAAAAATGAAAAAAACCAGAAGTTATCATGAAATCAAAAACCACTTTTCATTTGCTCGATTCCAATCGAATTATACTAGCAATTCGCCAAAAACAAACAAACCCGAAGTTGTCATGGAATCAAATACCACTTTTCATTGGCTCGATTCTAATCGAATAAGACTAGCAATTCGCCAAAAACGAATAGAAATGAAAAATTACTTTTCATTGGCTCGATTCCTATTGAATTAGACTACCAATTCGCCAAAAACGAACAAACTCGAAGTTATCATGAAATCAAAAACCCACTTTTCATTGACTCGATTACGATCGAATTAGACTAGCAATTCGCCAAAAACGAACAAAGCTGAAGTTATCATGAAACCAAAAGCCACTTTTCATTAGCTCCATTCCCATCGAATTAGACTAGCAATTCGGTAAAAATGAAAAAACTCGAAGTTATCATGAAATCAAAAACCACATTTCATTTGCTCGATTCCAATCGAATTAGACTAGCAGTTCGCCAAAAATGAGCAAAGTCGAAGTTATCATGAAATCAAAAGCCATTTCGTTGGCTTGATTCCAATCGAATTGAACAAGCAATTCGCCAAAAACGAACAAACCCAAAGTTATCAAGAAATCAAAACCCACTTTTCATTGACTCAATTACAATCGAATTACACTAGCAATTCGTCAAAAATGAACAAAGCTGAAGTTATCATGAAATCAAAAGCTACTTTTCATTGGCTCCATTCCCATCGAATTAGACTAGCAATTCGGTAAAAATGAAAAAACCTGAAGTTATCAAGAAATTAAAAATCACTTTTCGTTTGCTCGATTCCAATCGAATTAGACTAGCGATTCGCCAAAAATAAACAAACCCGAAGTTGTCATGGAAACAAAAACCACTTTTCACTGGCCCAATTCCAATCGAATTAGACTAGCAATTCGCCAAAAATGAACGGAAATGAAAACGTACTTTTCATTGGCTCGATTCCTATCGAATTAGACTTGCAATCCGCCAAAAACGAACAAACTCGAAGTTATCATGAATCCAAAACCCACTTTTTATTGACTCGATTACAATTGAATTAGACTAGCAATTCGCCAAAAACAAACAAACTCGAAGTTATCACGAATCCAAAACCCACTTTTCATTGACTCAATTACAATCGAATTAGACTAGCAATTCACCAAAAATGAACAAAACTGAAGCTATCGTGAAATCAAAAGCACTTTTCATTAGCTCGATTCCAATCGAATTAGATTAGCAATTCGCCAAAATTGAACAAACCCGAAGTTATCAAGAAATCAAAAGCCACATTGTATTGGCTCGATTCCCATCGAATTAGACTAACAATTCGACAAAAATGAAAAAACCAGAAGTTATCAAGAAATCAAAAACCACTTTTCATTTGCTCGTTCCAATCGAATTATACTGGCAATTCACCACAAGCAAACAAACCCGAAGTTGTCATGGAATCAAATACCACTTTTCATTGGCTCGATTCCAATCGAATAAGACTAGTAATTCGCAAAAAATGAATAGAAATGAAAAATTACTTTTCATTGGCTAAATTCCTATCGAATTAGACTACCAATTCGCCAAAAACGTACAAACTCGAAGTTGTCATGAAACCAAAACCCACTTTTCATTGACTAGATTACAATCTAATTAGACTAGCAATTCGCCAAAAATGAACAAAGCTGAAGTTATCATGAAATCAAAAGCCACTTTTCATTGGCTCCATTCCCATCGAATTAGACTAGCAATTCGGTAAAAACGAAAAAACACGAAGTTATCATAAAATCAAAAACCACTTTTCATTTGCTCGATTCCAATCGAATTAGACTAGAAATTCGCCAAAAACAAACAACCCGAAGTTGTCATGGAATCAAACACCACTTTTCACTGGCTCGATTCCAATCGAATTAGACTTGCAATTCGCCAAAAGGGAATAGAAATGAAAAACTACTTTTCATTGGCTCGATTCCTACCGAATTAGACTAGCAATTC
>NW_019263468.1:0-5124 GCF_002742605.1 Olea europaea var. sylvestris
TCTCTCTCTCTTTTTCTAATATTAAGCTGGCTGCCTTAAAAGGCAGCTTTTTACTGCAACTTACAAGGTTTTATTTTTATTTATTTATAATAAAGGTTCGCGGGCTCACGAGCCGGCTCGGGCAAAGCCCATGTCCCAAAAATGGGGCTCAGCTCGAGCCTTGGCTCAAGTCTACCGAGCCATGGGCGGCTCGAGCTGACGAGTCCGATTGACATCCCTAAGCAATAGGCAGTTGGATATAATGTTTCAATAAGGAGATGCAAAAATCTGGAAGTTAAAACAAAGTGCTAATTTATTTAGCTGTAACCATACAAAAAGTCTTTACCTATTTGTTACAACATCAGGATACCATCTTCCTTATAAATAGTTGTAAGATAATTTCATTTTAGAAAATTTAAAAATAAAAGCATGCTAATCATACAGTGATTACAATGCAATAGTTTTGTAGGAAATATAAAAAAGCACGATATTCGTATAGTAATTACAATGCAGCAATTTTGTCTATAAAACTAATTATATGCTAGTGTCTGAAAAACTGCACGACATAAATCACAAACAAAAGAATCTTCAATCAATGTGTATTCATTTAGAATGAGTGAGCCCACAAGAACCAGCTAACTCTAGGAGCATCTTTTGGATCGGTAACAAAGAAATTAGGAAATCATTTCAACTAAAAAGAATATGCAACTTTACTGGTTTTCACATTGCACCATTTCAGTAATGAATTATTGGATTGTACTATGAATACACATAAGTTAAAATTATTACCTTACAAGCTTGTTCTAACTCCTTCCTCTTCAACCGTATTTTTGAATTGGGAAGACTTTCAATTTGTTTTGCAAGAATTCAAGGAACTCTTGATATTCAAGATCTATATGTATATGTATGAATAGAAGAGTTATGGTTCCGAACAAACGAGTAATAAATATGTAATCGACGACTATTTTCAAAGGGTGGTATAAACGTCCTGTATATTATTTGTAGTAACTAAACATAAAAGAAAATAAACATTTAAGTTATTGCAAGAAATCAAATACTAAAGCTTCAAAATAATTTATTATAACATTATACATATATAGTGATAGATACAAACAAATTGACAGAAACAACAAGAAGTTTTACTTTTCAACAGAAGAAGTGAGATTGAGGTTCAGAATATCATCCGAAGCACTTGCATGTCATTGCATTTACATCAAAACATCATAGAAAATACAGAACTGAGAACTCCCATAAATGACAAAGATAATAATAACGAATGGTTTAGGAAGATTTTTCCTACAATTCAGAAACAGTATGAAATGAATTTAGATCTACATTAATCCACAAGAATATGAAAATTAATGCAGAGTTAATGAAGACATTCAATTATATTAATTTAAATAGAAACCAAATCACCTATCTAGGGCTTCAAGGTACTTTTGCTTTTAGACCTCGAAGAAATTTTCATTGAATAGCTGTTCTCATCAACCATAGTAAACTGAAATAAGTAACTTTTCACTGCTTTCCATTCTCCCTTTTTCACCATTTCCTCTATATATTTCATGTTAAAGAAGAAACTTACTTCTTTTTGCAATCTTTAATCACCATACATAAACAAACCATTAAAATTAACTAAATAAATAAAGTCTAGAAAATAGATTTGAACGCATAAATCTCCCTAGGTTTTTTTTTGGAAAAAAAATTACATAATAAAAAAAAATTGAAATTTCAATCTCGCGAAAGCCTTTTTTCAGATTACATAATTAGTCGGGTAAGGATCATTCAACGTATAATCAACTGATCAATATACTTAGATCCAAAAATCACGCAACTTTTTTTATAATCTTTTTCCTTAATTTGTCAACCTCCAAAAAATTGAATTAAACCCAAAAAAAATTTTGAAATTGAAAACTTACCTATTAACTATCTCTTTGAATTTCTTTTCATCTGTAACCTTAGATAAAAGTAGCTAGCCAAAAATCAGAGTAAGAAAAAAAGACCATAAGCAACTAAAGAAATATAAAACCCCTCCTCCTCCTCCTCCATCTCCTTCTTCTTCTTTTTCTTCTTCTGAGTTTTCTTGGCCATTTTATGCCTATTTTTAATAAGGCCATTCAATTTTCAGAGAGCAAGTGATAATTGTAATGACTAACTTGATAGAAGCAAAATGAAGGAATAAATCAAAAGTAATATCAATCATATTATTTGACATCAGGGATAATCAATTGATGAAAAATTGATCCAAGATTTAGTAGTACATCAAGGAAAGCTCTTAAAAGTGAATACCTATTTCATGATTGCCATCTAGAATAGAAATATGCACACATAATATATTGCATTTCAATAAATTCGATTGGGAACGGACAAATTAATATGCTTTTAACATAAATGTCACTACATAAGATAAGGACGAAACTCAAAGTGTGATGAAGTCTTACTTGAGGTTCAACAATCATGGATAAAGTCTTAATTCCTTACAATATCTTAAATAAACTACACTTCTTTTTCAGATCATCACATAAATTGGATATTTTGCTTGCCAGAGTAAAGTTTTATCTGCACATAAATGAAAGAACATGATTGATAATTCAATATTAGACTATTAAAAGGAGAAAGTCCTTTATCTACGGATAAAGTTATACACATAATTCTACCACCTAGTCTTGATGTTACTCCGTAACCACAAGTAGATGATATTAGAACTCCATTATCTGAAAGTGGCCTAAGCATTTGATTTTACAATAAATTCTAGTTCTAACGGTTTTATTGTTAACTTTACAATGTTGACTAGAATATGAAGAACATGGGTAACTTTTCCTTTGTAACGACTCGTTATTTGTATGGTCGCTTTATCACTTTGAACTTCACATGGAGGTCGAAATTCTTTGACTTGGTCCCCCTGCCAAGTGATTTCATCAATGTCCAATTGATCCTAAATGATACAGTTGTTCCAACTTGATTAGAATATAACATTCAAATATAATGATAATCACAGGAAGGAAAACCACAACTTCAAATAGCATCACCATTTGCAATAACCTTAAACAATGAAAGAGAGAAATATAAAAATAATACAATCAAACTGGCAACATATGGAATCTTCAATTCCAGTAAAAGTGAACAATTTGAATAAACAAGAACTGCATTGGGTAAAAAATTCATTTACAGAACCAGCAACGGTGTTGATTAATCATGGTACAATATAACAAGTTATTTACTCACCTTTCGTAGAAGAAGTTCACATTCAGCTATAACTTTACCAGTTTGCACCAAAGGCAAATCAACCATTCCATTAACCAGAAGATCAGCCATAGCTTGAGTAATAAAGCAATGCCCTTTAATCCCAAATCATAAACAATAAAGAAGAAAAAAAATTAAAGCAACAAAAATTGACATAACATACACCTATGTTAATTCCATATGCAGTATTAAAAGCCTCAATTTTCTAATCTTTTACCAGCATACAAACAAGATATACAAAGAAATCATGCGAAAACTTTAGACAAAATAAACTTACAAAATCGAATTTTTTACCTCTATTTAATTGAAACAATATTGCTGGGAGAGCAAAAAAATAAACCTAATCTGAACAAAGAGAAATGCAAATCGAACTGAGATGACAAAGTAATCTGCAGTAAATATAATATGAAATCAACATACTTAAGGTCACAAATATTTTGTTCGTGTTCGATTTTTCTGCTTCTTGAAGAATTTAAGAACAATTCAAATACAAAATTGTACACATAGAAACAAAGGGGAAAAAAAAAGAAAAAAAGGGCATTCCAGAGATGAGATGCAAAGGAAATATATTTATATCCAATATCAATGGTCTAACTGTAAAAGACATAACTTTCTAACAAATTTGACAAAAGAATATATATATAAAATGAAAGACAATCACCTCAGAAGGTATAAAAATATCAATTTTGAAATTCTCTAAGAGGAATCCCTTCTTCTTTGAAATACCTAAATTGCAAAATAGTTAAATTATAAACTTAGGAAAGTTATGAGCGTGTGTAAGGGCAGAGGAACAATGAGAAATTTTCTAGTATGAAGGGTTGGCAAAACAATAAGGGAAAATACAAAATATAAGAACAACATTTTAAACGAAAAAATGAACCACAAAAAAATCTCCATTATTTTTAATATCATCATTTCATACAACAAAAGAGAAGTATATAAATGGAAAAATGAAATTGCTCTAATAAAATTTTATTAGTTTATCAGACTATCCAATGCTATCTACTTCGGCAGAACCCAGTTTCAAATTTTTGTAGCTTGACAAAGACTATCAAGATATGTTAAGCCACATACTATCAGTGAGATTACTAGCTTTCACTTTAAATTGTAAACAAGAAAGACCTAAGTGATGTTTAATAGTGAAACTTCATGCCAAGCAAATGAAAGCAAGTAAGATTCGACAGGTCCAAATAGATATTAAAATCCTGATTTACAATATAGCCGAAGTAAATTCCACATCGGAGCACAAAATAACGATTAAAAAAAAAAAGCCCTACATCAAAGCCTCCATGAATGGTAAGATCAGTAAAATACAGAGAGAGACAGCAAACTTCCACCACAAATAGCAAGAAGAACGCAAGAAGGCAAATGCAAACCTTAATATACATAGTTTCAGATATAAAGATAGATCAATGAATAGGCGAAATTAAACTACAAAAAAGAAACCCACGTCGTTTCCTACTTCTGATTTTTGCTGACCTTGTAAAAAATTAGCTACTACGAAGCCAGATTAGATGTAACCAAAACAAAAGACACACACAAATTAAGAGGCCAAAACTGAATGTAAGAAAAAATGTCACTCGAAATGGGTAAAACCTAAACACAAAGAAGTAATCAAGCAAATAGAAATAAAAGTAGAAGAAATAAAACAAACATATAGAAGAGATGACAGAAAATGAAGAAAAACAAAAAACCTCAAAACAAATTTGCTTCACCTTAAACACAATGACAAAATCGAGCACACGTGAGATTTTCGAACAAAAAAAAATAAAGAAA
The DNA here is from genome assembly GCF_002742605.1 of Olea europaea var. sylvestris. NCBI lineage: Eukaryota > Viridiplantae > Streptophyta > Magnoliopsida > Lamiales > Oleaceae > Olea > Olea europaea. The sequence continues at coordinate 4,996 of NW_019263468.1, forward strand.
ATTGAAGGAATCCGAGTTAAAATTCGTTAACCTTAAACACCAGCAAAAAAATCAAACACACATGGAAATTTTGATCAAAACAAGAACAGAAAATTGAAAGGTTAACAGTAGAAGTGTAAGAGCTGTTTA
>NW_019263468.1:11964-15650 GCF_002742605.1 Olea europaea var. sylvestris
AAGAACACACACGAAAAATTTCCTGCATACATACATCATACATCTCTTCTTCCTTGCATCAGTCTGCAGAGAGTATTTTCATTCTTTCTGGTTGGTTGTCTTGCAGTCGAAGTGCTGCTTCTGCAAGTGTGATCGTTGTATCTTGGGAGACGCTTTACCACATACCGTAAGCACCGTGTGACGGGGTAAAAACATCTTAAGGACAGAGAGCTTAGTTCTCGCCTCGATCATCCTCTTTTCGAATTCTGGACTTCTTTCTTTTCATAATTTTTCGAACATAATATTCTACTTTACTGTTTCTACAAGTCATTTTCTGCTTTACCGTTTCTGCAAATTAATTTCTGCTTTACTGTTTCTGCAAATCATTCATGGAAAATCTGTTTCATACAAACTTTTAAAATTTTAACCAACAAGAACTACTGTATGTGCAGAAGCAGCAATGAAGGGGTTGCCGAACTGGATCCAGAAAGAATAATGCTGAGGTTATGTTGGAAAAATGAGGTTACTAGGTACAAATTTATATTACCTTCTGTTCATTTATGCATTCTTTTTGTTCGAGTATATAATATCTGTAGTCTCTCCAATTACTGAAAGGGAGATTTTGCATCAATTTAGAGGTAACATTTCAAGTGACCCTTCTAATAGTTTGAGTTCTTGGGAACCAAGTAGAAGCCATTGCCAAGATTATACAGGGGTGTTTTGTAATTCAGATGGAAATGTGGAAAATTGTGTTGTGGAACACTAGTCTCGGTGAGGTTTTTTCTCCTGCTTTATCTGGGTTGAAATCTTTGAGGATTATTACTTTATTTGGTAATAAATTCACAGGAAATATCCCATTGGAGTATGGAGAGATCGTTACATTGTGGAAAATTAACTTGAGCAGTTGAGCTCCAATGCATTATCTGGGCCAATCCCGGAATTTCTTGGGGATTTGCCTAACAAAGGTTTCTTGATTTATCAAGAAATGGGTATACTGGTGAGATTCCTTCAGCATTGTTCAAGAATTGTAACAAGACAGTTTGTTTCTTTAGCACATAACGATCTTTCAGGGTTTATTCCTATCTCAGTTGGTAATTGTATGAATCTTGAAGGGATAGATTTGTCTTTTAATAGTCTCACTGGAGAATTGCCTTCTGAAATTTGTGACATTCCTGCTGTAGTGTACAGTGTACTTGTCAGTGAGGAGTAACATGCTGTCAGGAAGTGTTCAAGAACGTGTTTCAAAATGTGGAAGGTGCTGGCAATAGGTTTACTGACTGGTCCTTTTGGGGTCCTCGGGTTGGCAAATCTTACGTATTTCAATATTTCATGGAACGGATTTTTGGGAGAGATACCTGACATTGTGACTTGCAGTAGCAGATTGTAAGTTTTTGATGTTTCTGGGAATGATTTCTATGGTGAAATTCCATCTGGCGGTAAAATTCCATCTGGCATCACAGAATGCAGTAGCCTGAAGTATTTAAATTTGGGATTTAACAGGGTTGATGGAAGTATGCCTGTTGGAATTGCTGACTTGTAGAGTCTCGTGTTCATTCGATTAGCAAATAACTTGATAGACTGGACAATTCCTTCAGAATGTTGGAGTAAGAATGGCTTGAAGTTCTGGATTTAAACAACTTCAAAATCAGCAGTGAAATCCCAACAGAGATAAGCAATTGCCGGTTTCTTCTTGGGTTGCGAGTCCAATAATCATCTCCCCCTTTTACGTAAACGTTAACATTTCTTTCAATTGACTAATGAATATATAAATTTATCACACAGGGATGTTTCAGGCATTTCTTTAGTAGGAGAAATTCCAAAAAACCTCGTGAACATAGCCCCCCTTAAAATTCTCGATCTGCATCATAACCAGTTCAGCGGAATCATACCAACCATCATTAGAAATTTATCTAACCTACATTCTTTGGATTTTTTAGAAAACTTGCTATCCAATTCCATCCCTTTGACATTTGGGAATTTGAAAAATTTAACTCATTTCAATGTTTCTTACAACAACCTTTCTGGTACTATTCCCTCAATTCCTAGCATCCAACAGTTTGGATTCTCAGCCTTTTATCACAATCAAGATCTTTGTGGTGCTCCATTGGAAAACTCCTGTTCTGGAACTGCACGGAAACCGAAGTTGAGTGTTTCTGCAATTGTCGTTATAGTTGCCGCTGCTTTGATTGTTATCAGTGTTTGCGTGATAACCCTCATCAACATGAAGGCTCGATGGAGTAGAAGAGAAGATGAGACTATGGTTGTAGAAAGCTCCCCATTAGCTTCAACAGAATCAAATGTCATGATTAGAAAATTAATCCTCTTTAGTAAAAGTTTACTCTCAAAGTACAAGGATTGGGAAACTGGCACCAAAGCATTGCTGGACAAGAAATGCCTAATTGGTGGAGGTTCTATTGGAACAGTGTACAGACCTACCTTCAACGATGGAATATCAATTGCAGTGAAGAAACTTGAGACTCTGGGAAGAATCAGGAACCAAGATGAATTCGAGCACAAAATTTGACATTTGGCCAATCTTCAACACCCCAATCTTGTTGCTTTTCAAGGCTATTATAGGTCATCTAGTTGCAGTTAATTTTATCTGAATTTGTCTCGAATGGAAATGTGTATGATAATTTGCACGGAATTAATTATCCTGGTACCATCACTATTGTTGGTAATCAGGAATTGAATTGGTTGAGAAGGTTTCAGATAGCATTAGGGACTGCGAAAGCGCTAGCCTACCTTCACCATGACTGCAAACCCCTTGTTCTTCAATCTTCATCTCAACGTCAAGTCTACTAATATACTACTGGACGAGAACTACATTGCCAAACTATCAGATTACGGTTTGGGGAAGTTGCTTCCCTTGCTAGACAATTACGGTTTGACAAAAATTCACAATGCAGTTGGATATATTGCACCCGAGTTGGCACAAAGTTCACAGCTCAGCGAGAAATGTGACATTTATAGTTTTGGGGGTGATTCTACTGGAGTTAGTTACAGGGAGGAAGCCGGTGGAAAGTCCCTCAACAAATGAGGTGGTGATTTTGTGTGAACACGTTAGGGGTTTGATCGAGAGGAATTCTTCTTCAGATTTTTTCCACAGAAGGTTGAGAGGATTTGCAGAAAATGAACTTATTCAGGTCATGAAGTTGCGGTTGATATGTACTTCTGAAGTTCCTTCAAGGAGACCAAGCATGGCCGAGATAGGTCAGGTTCTTGAATCAATAAGAAATGGTTATAATTATTGATTCCAAGATTTTAGTTTTTGAGGTACGAAGTAACATAATATTCTTTCATATTTATTCTGGATTAGAATCATCAATTGGTTCTTATGATTGCAATAAAATTATTTCATTTTTTGCACTTCAGAAACAATTACTTTTACCCACATTCAGAAAAGAAAATAATTCTTTGAGATCTAGTGCTTGTTTCTATCCTTGATACTTGCTTATGTATCAGAGAGAATAAAACAGGGATCCTTCAGGCAGGAGAAAGATGTTACAATGACAAATTTTCCTAGTAATTATTTCTCTATAGCAACTTATGTTTTGAGAATTGAACCGGCCTGGCCGGTTTACACGAAAAAGAAACTGAAAATCGTTTTATACATTTCAACTTTGACATCTATCGTGCTATGTTGTTACAAATACTGCTGCCACTGTAGAACTTTTTTTTTTTTTTTTTTTTTTTTTTAAATTTTT
>NW_019263469.1:0-8265 GCF_002742605.1 Olea europaea var. sylvestris
GGCGCCAAGATGGATCAGAACCATGGGCGCCATGGCGCCAGCCTTCCTGATCCAAATTTCACGCTTTTGGGCGCCATGGCGCCCAATCATGACGCCATGGCGCCTGACTCCCTGCACCTTTCACACCTGAATAAAAAATGTCAAAATTAACCCATCCACTCCATGTGAGGTGTCAGTAGGGTTCCTGTACACTAAACAGCCCTCTAAAACAAATTAGGTTTCACAAACACTCTCCCACTTTAAGTACCATGTGAGGCAAAGATTATAGCCCTAAAATATATTTTGGACGAAATTTGACTAATTTTCTATTTCATCTGCCCACTGCCTGCCGTTGGCTGCCCCGAGCCATGAATAATTTCGTATCTTATGCCGAGCATGGATTGCACATGGTGACTCCGCTCATGGTCCACATAGACCTTTTTTGACACAACGCGACAAGCATCTCTATTCCAACATCCGAAACCTCAGTTGAACTACTATATCTCTGCAAATTATCCATTTTTGTTTAATAACGTGTGAAGTGCAGATTACAAATTACTGTTGACAATAAAAAATAGATAATTTTTTTGGATAAAAATCTGAAAGATCACCGTGAAACCACATAGCCAACTGAGAATGATCCTCTATTCCACCAATTGATGGGTGACTGGGCCATTAATCCACATAGCTCTGATCTAGTAGCGATAGACCTTTACAACATAACACGAGGAACACCTCTATTCCAACATCCCTCTGTTGTGTTGATAAAAATGTAGGAAAATCTGAATACGTTAATGAACTCCAAAGCACGAAAAAACGTTATCTTTTAAGAGATGTTTCTCCCCTATTCAACAAAGTCACAATTGGGGTATGATAGAAAATCTCTCTCAGAATACAATGGAGGCGTTCGATTCAAATTGTGATTATTTGATCAAATCAAGAAGACATTCGAAAATAACTGATTGATGCCAAGAGAAAGAAGGAAGAATAAATTGTTTTAATGTGTTTGCAAATGAGAATTCGCCCAGAGTTTATAGAAATTGAGGCAACTGTTTGAATAGGTGTATCCTTTGAAATTCTTGCGTACATCTATTGGAAGTGATTGTTAAAGATGCATCTATTCAAAAACTTTTGAAAATAAAATTCTCTTTCGGGGGCCCCGAGGTCTGACCGGGCAGGTCGAATCCTGTTGCGCAGCGGCAAACACTAATCCGGGCGGTAAATCATTCGCAAAACAAAAAAATTAAACACGTGCAAAATGATGAAAAATATCTAACATATTGCACTACTATTTTCTCTGCAAATCATCCAATTCTGTTGAATACTGTGTAAAGGGCAAATCACCAATTACAGGTGACGATAAAAATGGATAAAATATATGGTTAAAAGTCTATCAGATCATTGCCAGTCGATCGCCCTAGCCAAGAACGATCCTCCATTGCACCAAGACCATTAATGGCTGAGCTATTAATCACACACTGATCTAGCAGCCGTAAATTATCGAAGTAACCAAGGATACAGAATTACAAGCTTATTGAATCAATCCCGCTCGCCCGATCCCTTTATAACTTATAAAACTAAAGTACTTTTTTCGTTGTCCTTTCGACGTGGGATAGAGCTCGTATCCCATTATTAATTGATGTACGGTTGGGCTTTGGCCCAAAAACCTATCCAACCCACAATGGCTTTTGGATGAGCCTTGTGCCTTCTTATCTCGAAAATTATTGGTACACGTTCTTTATATATATACTAGTCTTCGTCTCGTGCGTTGTATTTATTATTTTATTATTAGTGTGGAATATGTAGAATTTAGAAAAAGTTTTGAAGTTTTTGAAAATGAGAAATATTTGTGTCATCGTCGTTTTTATAATCATTTTTATAAGTTATTTTAATTCTTATACTATTTGGTCAATGTAGATGAAGATTTTTTTTTTCTCTTAATAAATATGCAGCTGTAAATTGAACAAAAACTGATTTCATTTCATTGATGTTGAAAACTACAAAAAGTGTAGAAGCTAGGACAAAAATATACATCATTAGTGGCGGATTCAGGTGGTGGCCAGTTAGGGCCGCCGTCCTAGCTGAATTCACTGGAACAGCCTGGCGCCGGCGTCGATTCTGAATCTGTGATGACAAATTTGGCTGACAGTGGCGCTTGGCTGTGGTGCTGTTGGGCAGTTGGCCTCCTCATTATTTATTTATTTATTTATTTTTTTAACTTAATTAGGCAAGCCCAAATTAAAAAGCTCAAATCACCCATAGGCCATATTGATTATGGACCAGATTACTTACCTACCAGAATTAGTTTCTCTTTTCCCCAATTCTTGACTTCCTTCCCGTGAAAACCGGCTGCTACAGAGATCAGAGAAGAGTAAACCCTTCTTGAGTTCTTCCCCCAATTCCTTCCCGTCAAATTGGTCACCTAAGTTCACTGATTGAGCTAGTAGTAGCATGAACGGTGAACTCACTAGTATGATTTGCCATTTTTTTCTAAGTCTCTCGTTCTCTGAGTCTAAGACAAATGTGATTTTTTTGTAAGTTTCATGTATTTATAAATTATACAGATATAATGGTCCAATTTTTGGGTTGTTGATGAATTTAGCTTCGGTTTTTATTAAGATTTGGTTAATTGTGCTTTGCCACTTTGGTGTAATTTGGTGTGTGATATTGTTTATTGTGCTTTGCCAATTGCCACTTTCGTGTAATTCAGTGCCCGATTATGTGATTGAATCATTGAACCTGGTTGTTTAATTGTTTAGATGAAGCCCATTTTCTGATTTTGATTTGATTCAGTGTGTGTGTGCATGTATTATATGTTGGAATTAATTGAATTTGATTTGGGTTTGATTTGGGTTTAAAATATTAAATGTAATATATAATGATATGGGCCATTGCAATTAATTTGAGTGAATTGGAAAAGTCTCCAATATAGGCCCATATGTTGATAAGCCCATTTTAAGTGGTTTTTATATGGAAAGGAGTCTCACATCGAAAGTTTACAAGAAAATAGTCTTGTTTATATAGTGGATTGTGTAAATAATATATAATTTAATATGTTACCTATCACTTGGCTAACTTTAGCTAGCCAAAGGCTAGCAAACTAGCCAAAGGCTAGTCACCACTAGAGTGGTGCTTCGCACCACTAGCACCGTTCCCCGGACCCGGACCCGATCCCGGTCCCGGTCCCGGCACCAGCACGCGCACGTCGCACGTCGCAAAGTACGCATTGGGCGCTTTAGAGGCGCACTTCGCACGTACGCATCGTCGCGAGGAGCTGGGGAGCCTTATAGTTTTCGGAAATGGACTCCTGGTTCGATGACGTGGCAGCACAAGGCTCGGTGAGTTGGCATTCTAGGTGGCGCACGGGTGGTAGGTCGCGTCCCTTCGTCCTGCATGGCGGTTAGATGTACGCGTGGCATACGTATGACTGTGACTGTTCAGAAATTGGTGAATAGGCATGATGAATGGACACTTCACTTCATGGTTCAATCTGGGCCGTCAGATCATAAAAATAGTGCGATCCAATGGCTAAGACGAATCAGACCAAGTGGTGCACCAGTTCCTGAAATGTCACAGAGACACTTCAATCTCTATAAATAGGGACCCCCAGATTCGTTTTTTGATACACTAAATCAATTACGAATTCAATTGATTTCTAAATTCTTCTATCTCCATATTCTGCTCGTAAAAAAAAAATCTCTTATACTTCCGTTGTTATTCCGTTCAAGTACGATCATTCATTGGTTCGATCGACAAGGTTGGTATTGTGCAGTATCAACTTTGGAAGGAGCGTTGTATCTTGGGAGACAGACGTCCATAATCCCATTTGCACTTCATTGGGGGGCGAAATCTGTTTTAAGGAGATTTGCTTACTTTATTGGCATACCTCGCTTCATTTACTGTCTATTTTTCTGCTTATTTTATTCCTTCTTTTGATTGCGTTAGTCAAATTTCCGACAACATTATACCTAGAACTCGTGTGTAAAAATTTAGAACTTGTATTATACCTAGAACTTTCAAACCCCAGCCAATTCATCAAAAATATAACCAAACTGTTATATGAAACAAATAAACCAACATCCTACCCAAAATTACTCTAACAAAAAAATTAATACTACATGAAAGCATATTTTTCCCTCAATCAATCAAACATTTCTACTTCTCATAACATTATAAATCTTCATGGAAATAACACAAATACAGTAGACCAAAGGAATTTCAAAAGTGAATTTTAGCAAAGACAATACAAAATCACATACAACTAAATAATACATTCAAACCCAAAATTCCCAAAATCTTGAGCCAACTAACTAAAAAAAAAAAAAAAAGATTCCAATAGTATATTTTTTAAAAAAAAAAATTAATATAAGCCAATTCAAAAAAAGATAAAAAGGAAAAAAGATAAAGCAAATCACAAAAGAAGGGAAAAAAGGGCAATTAACTTACTGTTAAGAAAAATAAAATCAAATCTAAGATTAGACACTAGAAAAATCTGAAAAACAAATTAATTTATACACAAATAATAAAAACAAAATAGAAATAAGAAATACACATTAAACTTTAGAGAAAATAAGAAGAAATGAGGTGTCATTTCTGTGAAAAAGTAAAGAACTTCACGTGAGAAAGAGGAAATATCACTATACCTAGTAGACAAAACTAAATACAGAGTCGTTTTTGCTCAAATACCAGGAAACAAACAAAATGGTTACAGTGCGATAAAATGGAATAAATAAATAAATATGGATACAATGAGATAAAATTGAAGAACTCACTGTTGATTTCTACAGTAACTTCACATTCTCCTTTTTATATAGTAGGGATATATATACTTTTCTTATCGATTATTACTCAATTAATTGGAAGTTTTCTATGAAAAAACTATGGGTTTTTCTTCTTTGATTATGTAGGCCTGTAAAACATTCAACTTGATATTTAGCTCATGTTTGATACCAATTAAAAGCTAAATTTTAATTTAAGTCAAAGTCAATAATTCATTTCAAACACATATTTTATTTGTCCCACAAATTTTCAACCACATATTTTATTATTTTTTTAATCAAAATTTACTAAAAATTTGATTTTAATCCCCAACAAATAAATACATCTTAACTAATAGAACTTTTATAATTTTTGAAAAGCAAGAAAATTAGTGTCAATTATATCAATGGATATCAACATATCAACAATAAAGTTGTAAAATTTCTCAAGAAGCAATTAGCCGTGTCGCATGTGCCAATGCTTTTAAACTTATAATTTTACAAAATCCTACAATTCCATCCCTTCGTTTAGCCTTTCCTTCAATGGTTGATTGGAAAAAAAATGAGTTTGTCAACCTTTTCACATACAGAAGGAGAAAAAAGTTACACCAATAAGTTCTTCCGCGATCGAAGAAACTCTTATCTACAATATTTGAAGATGTTAAAAGTGTACTACACCAATCAAAAACACAATTATTTACTTAAATTTATATAGTTCAATCATTTCTCACTTTAATAATACAAAATTAATTATTTGAACTTCAAATTTTTACTTATAAAAATATTTACAAAAAAAAAAAGCTTTACAACGTCTGCTTCTTTCCCCCATAAATTTCCATTTCATTTACTCGCCGTAGTAATCAAAAATCCCCGCGGCCTCCCACAGGCTTTCATTGAAAGAATCCTGCAAATCCTCGGGAAAAAACCGCGTCCGGCAAAGTGGGCACGTCTTCTGATCGTGATCCATCCAACGGTCCAGGCAGCTCAGGTGGAATATGTGCCGGCAATTCGTTAGCCGTCGGATGTCATCATCACCTTCAAAATCATACAAACAAACCGCGCAATTCTCTGTAATTTCAAACTCACCTAAATCAGAAAACTTCACAACCGGCAGAAGCTCCCGGATCAACGCTGCCCCGCAATCCTCTCGGGTCGGGTTCGTCATTTCCGGGTCCAGGAATTCACCGAAACCCAGTAGTTTAAACACTACCCGTATTACTTTACGAATGAATCCCAGAAATGTTAGAAGAAAAACAAACACTTTTGGAAGAAAAAGATCAGTGTGTACAACTGGAAATCCCATTTCCTTCTCCAATTTGCTACGTATATATGTGTATGTATATATGTATATGTGGTGAAGGTGTTCCTCAGTACTATTAGTGCGTGTACTGCGTGTCAAATGAGACTATGAAGAATAAGCTTTTTCATGGAGGGCATGGGGCGATGGCTGGTTATATATAGAAGGGTTGGGAGCGACAAAGGGAAATTCTTTCACAATTTTGTTGACAAATGCTATCGCATGTTTTTGGCTATTGACAGGATAATGTCACGTGTACATAATTGTTTATACACAGTTTTACACCCTTCTCACATAAAGAAGGCTCGCACAATAAAAATATGTGCAGGTCCCTTTCATTTGAGAAGAATATAAGACTGTGTGTACATATAGCACTTTTCTAAGGGTCTGGTTGATTCATGAAATTTTTCATCTGTTTAGTGGTTTGATTGCACATTTTTTCTTGACAATTCATTTTCCTCCCCCTCCCCCGGCCCATTTTTCCTTGGTTTTGTGGAAAATCCATTCCCATCAAACCAATTTCCAGCTAATTTTTTTATTTTTTGAACAAATTTTATCCTCAATTATGACAAATTCTGTCCCTTTAATTGACAATTTCTATGAAAAACAAAGTCAAATAAATACCAAAAAATAGAAAATTTCAACATTTTTTAGGTAAAAAATTATATCAATTAAATATATTTAATTGACAATTCCCAAAAAAATCAAGTTCTAGACAATTCAATGTTCTGGAATTAGTTTTAATCCCATCCAAATTTCATTTTTGTAATGAAATGGACTCTAAATGAAATTCAAATCACGAGAAAAAAATTGAGTACGTGTCAAACAATTTGAAAAGAAACTTATACAAGTAGGTCTCATCGGTTTAAGCCCTGTTTGGTTTAAATAAAAAGTTGATAAAAATTTTAGTTAAAATTGATAATTAATTTTATTGACATAGTCATGGACCCATAATTTTTCTATTGTTTCATCGTTTTTATCAAAATCTACTAAAAATATTTTCTTCTTCTTCTTTTTTTTTTTTATTTAAATATCAAAGGCCAATCACATACCAAGTCGTAATGAGTCTCATAATTCATTATTTAGTTGAGATCAAGATCTAACTCAAATGTGATGAGCAAAGCATTACCAGACTAATAATTTGAATTCTAGTCTCATTTTGAGGGAAGGGTAAAATTGAAGAAAAAAATATATTATTTAATTAAGCTGTAATGCAGTTGATGATTAACAACGTTACTCTTATACATATGTTAATACGTATCAAAGGTCACATTCACGATAGTCGTGGAAAGTGTGGCAGAAAGAGTCGTACAATTGTACGCGGGATCATTAATTAGAACGTGTGAATGAGACCAAATTAGAGTTCTTAATGTGATTTCCAATTATCTTATATGGAGTCATATGACACGTGTGAAAGATAATTAATTAATTAGAAAAAATAAAAATGGACAAAATTAAAGTTATTATCATTTAATTATTTAGAGTTGAAATCAACAAAAAGTACAAATCTTAATTGGAGGATCGTAACCCTCATATATCCTATGTTTGAAAGTAATTAATGATCGTTGTAATCTCATATATCCGACCATTCTTCACCTACGCAGGTTAGGGGTCCAGCTAATGCATGAAACACTCCGTCTAGGGGGTACGGTTGCAAGTTATTTCAAATTTACTTTTCTAAAGGACCTATATTCAACCTAAGATTCTAGAAATAGATTATTTTTCATGATCTCTCTCTCTTTCCTTAATGTGGAATAAAATATGCACCATTACCAAAAGATTATAATATATATCAAGTCGAATATTATATGATTACTGAAAATTGCTTAATATAAGTGACAACAAATTAAACCCTTTAAAATAAAATTCTTTATTTTTCATACCCATTTTCAACAATACATTTACACAATAGATTATTTTGCACGTAAATTCAAAATTTTTTCCTACTTTTTAACCATACATTCTCTCAAAAATTACTATTCAAAATTCCATTTTAAAAGTAATGACCATCAAACAGGAACTAAATCTTACTCTCCATAAATTTAGAATTTATGATTTAGTAAACGTATATTTTGAATTGTTAGTATGTTTGAAAATCCAAGAAGTGAGTTTTTGTAATTTTATTTTATTTTTAATTAACACCCATACCTGATTCCATTCAAACTAAAAGGCAAACTTTAAACAAAGGAGATTCATATTAAATTTGTTTAGTACTTATTTTTATTAATTAAG
>NW_019263469.1:14680-15633 GCF_002742605.1 Olea europaea var. sylvestris
CTGAAATAGTGAAATAATGGTAAAAAAATCAATTTTTTTGGGCTAAAAAATCACTCTCAAATAGGCTGATAATACAAAATAAAGGTCGTCAAACAGTGTATGCACGTATTTTAAGGAAAAAATCATAGTTTTTTTATCCATTTGGCGGAACGATTACATCTACTTCTCATAGAAGAGATTCATGAGACAACTATTTCAATCAGTATTTGAAAATTGTTTTCTAAAAATCTCTTTTCTAAAAGAGCTAATAGAGGAAGCTACGTTGAAATAATGTTCTCTAAAATTTGTTATAACTAGAAACACTTTACAAAATTAATTAAATGGATCTAAAAATAAACTTTTGGATCTCAAAAATTTCCTTTGACTCCTCAAAAGCAATACTAAACGGATCCTTTAAATAAAACACGAGAAGCCTTGAATGTGGAGTTTGGAAAGTAAGAGTGCGTGTGGAGTAATTTTCCCTAATTAAAACTGGGGAAATTAGGTCCACTACCCTTAAAAATTATCAAATTAGAATTCTACCCCTAAAATTAATTAGAATCTTTACTCTAGTAATTAATACGCTCAAAACCACCCTCCCCATGGCTTCCTTTTTTCCCGGCCAGCATGAATTCACAGCATCCGTCGACCGCATATTTCCCTATAGTCGCCACGTGATTTTTCTGCAGTCTTCGTACGTGATTATACCTTTCCTTCATCAAAATCCCACTCATTGTCTTCCTGGTTCCTCTTTCAGATTCATATTCGAACTCAGATTCTTCAATACAAGTTTCAGAGAAAAACCAGCAGGAAAGAATAAGGAATTTTGGGTTCCACAGTTCTTGTAGTAATATTATTTAGAGAAGCGAGACACGAAGAGTAGTTAGCGCAGCTGAATTGATTCATTTCCGCCTCCATTGGAAGATTTATTTAACAGTTTAAGGGACTCGAAATAAAAAGGTAGGTTTATAGTT
>NW_019263470.1:0-15628 GCF_002742605.1 Olea europaea var. sylvestris
AATGACGAAATTGCCCCCGGCACGATTTTTGTTTCCGATCAACCTGTCAAATTTGAGCACATTCTGACACAGTCGCGAAAAATGGCGAAATTGCCCCCGGCACGATTTTTGTTCCCGATCAACCTGTCAAATTTTAGCCCATTCCGACACAGTCGCGAAAAATGACGAAATTGACCCCGGCGCGATTTTTGTTTCCGATCAACCAATCAAATTTTAGCCAATTCCGACACAGTCGCGAAAAATGACGAAATTGCCCCCGGCGCGGTTTTCGTTCTCGATCAACCTGTTAAATTTGAGCCCATTCCGACACAGTAGCGAAAAATGACGAAATTGCCCCCGCGCGCGATTTTTGTTTCCAATCAACATGTCAAATTTTAGCCAATTCCGACATAAACGCGAAAAATGACGAAATTACCCCCGGTGCGGTTTTCGTTTCCGATCAACCTGTAAAATTTTAGCCAATTCCGACACAGGCGCGAAAAATGACGAAATTGTTCCTGGCGCGATTTTTGTTCCCGATCAACCTGTCAAATTTGAGCACATTCCGACATAGTCGCGAAAAATGACGAAATTGACCCCGGCGCGATTTTTGTTTCCGATCAACCTACCAAATTTTAGCTCATTCCGACACAGTCGCAAAAAATGACGAAATTGCCAGTGGCGCTGCTTTTGTTTCCGATCAACCTGCCATATTTCAGCCAATTCCGACACAGTCGCAAAAAATGACGAAATTGCCCGTGGCGTTGTTTTTGTTTCCGATCAACCTGCCATATTTCAGCCAATTCCGACACAGTTGCGAATAGTGACGAAATTCACCAGGCGCGGTCCTTGTTCCCGATCAACCTGTCAATTTTTAACCCATGCCAACACAGTTGCGAAAAATGACGAAATTACCTCCCGCGCGATTTTTTTTTCCGATCAACCTGTCAAATTTTAGCCAATTCCGGAACAGGCGCGAAAAATGACGAAATTGCCCCCGGCACGATTTTTGTTCCCGATCAACCTGTCAAATTTTAGCCCATTCCGACACAGTCGCGAAAAATGACGAAAGTGCCCCCGGCGCGATTTTTGCTTCTGATCAACCTGTCAAATTTTTGCCCATTCCGGCATAGTTGCGAAAAATGGCGAAATTGCCCCTGGCGCGATTTTTGTTTCCGATCAATTTGTTAAATTTGAGCCCATTCCGACACAGTCACAAAAAATGACGAAATTGACCTCAGCGCGATTTTTGTTTCCTATCAACCTGTCAAATTTCAGCCGATTCCGACACAGTCGCGAAAAATGACGAAATTATTCTCGGAGCGGATTTTGTTTCCGATCAACCAGCCAAATTTTAGGCCATTCCGACATCGTCGCGAGAAATGACGAAATTGCCCCCGGCGCGATTTTTGTTTCCGATCAACCTGTCAAATTTTAGCCAATTCCGACACGGTTACGACAAATGACGAAATTCACCCGGCAATATTTTTGTTCTTGATCAACCTGTTAAATTTGAGCACATTCCGACACAGTAGCGAAAAATGAAGAAATTCACCCGGAGCGGTTTTTGTTCTCGATCAACCTGTTAAATTTGAGCCCATTCTGACACAGTAGCGAAAAATGACGAAATTGCCCCCGGCGCGATTTTTGTTTCCAATCAACATGTCAAATTTTAGCCAATTCCGACATAAACGCGAAAAATGATGAAATTGCCCCCGGTGCGGTTTTTCTTTCCGATCAACCAATCAAATTTTAGTCCATTCCGACCCAGTCGAGAAAAATGACGAAATTGCCCCCAGCGCGAATTTTATTTTCGATCAACCTGCCAAATTTCAGCCCATTCCGACACAGTCACCAAAAATGATGAAATTGCCCCCAGTGCGGTTTTTGTTTCCGATCAATCTGTCTAATTTTAGCCCATTCCGACACCGTCGCGAAAAATGACGAAATTGCCCACGGCGCGATTTTTGTTTCCGATCGACCAGTCAAATTTTAGTCCATTTCGACATCGTCGCCAAAAATGACGAAATTGCCCCAGGCGCGATTTTTGTTTCCGATCAACCTGTCAAATTTGAGCCCATTCCGACAAATCGCGAAAAATGACGAAATTGCCCATGCGCGATTTTTGTTTCCGACCAACCTGTAAAATTTTAGCCAATTCCGACACAGTTGCAAAAAATGACGAAATTCATCAGGCGCGATTTTTGTTCCCGATCAACCAGTTGAATTTGAGCCCATTCCGACCAAGTCGCGAAAAATGACGAAATTGCCCCCGGCCCGATTTTTGTTTCCGATCAAGCTGTCAAATTTTAGCTCATTTCGACACAGTCGTGAAAAATGACGAAATTGCCCACGGCGCGATTTTTGTTCCAGATCAACCTCTTAAATTTGAGCCCATTTCAACACCGTCGCGAAAAATGGCGAAATTGATCCCGGCGCGATTTTTGTTTCCGATCAACATGTCAAATTTCAGCCCATTCCGACACAGTCGCGAAAAATGACGAAATTATCTCCGGCGCTGTTTTTGTTCCCGATCGACCTGTTAAATTTGATCCCACTCCGACACAGTCGCGAAAAATGACGAAATTATCTCCGGCGCTGTTTTTGTTCCCGATCGACCTGTTAAATTTGAGCCCACTCCGACACAGTCGAGAAAAATGACGAAATTGCCCCTGGCGCGATTTTTGTTTCCGATCGGCCTATGAAATTTTAGACAATTCCGACACAGTTGAGAAAAATGACGAAATTCACCCGGCGCTGTTTTTGTTCCCGATAAACCTGTGAAATTTGAGCCCATTCCGACACAGTCGCGAAAAATGACGAAATAGCACCCAGCGCGATTTTTGTTTCCGATCAACCTGTCTAATTTTAGCCCATTCCGACACCGTCGTGAAAAATGACGAAATTTCCCCGGGCACGATTTTTGATTCCGATCAACCAGTCAAATTTTAGCCCATTCCGGCACAGTGGCGAAAAATGACGAAATTGCCCCCGGCGCGATTTTTGTTTCCGATCAACCTGTCAAATTTTAGCCAATTCCGACACAGTTGCGAAAAATGACGAAATTCACCCGGCGCGGTTTTTGTTGCCGATCAACCTGTGAAATTTGAGCCCATTCCCACACAGTCGCAAAAAATGACGAAATTGACCCCGGTGCGATTTTTGTTTCCGATCGACCTGTCAAATTTCAACCCATTCTAACACGGTCGCGAAAAATGACGAAATTGCCCACGGCGCGATCTTTGTTTCCGATCAACCTGTCAAATTTTAGCAAATTTCGACACAGTTGCGAAAAATGACGAAATTCACCTGGCGCAGTTTTTGTTCCCGATCAACCTGTTAAATTTGAGCCCATTCTGACACAGTTGCGAAAAACGACGAAATTAACCCGACGCGGTTTTTGTTCCCGATCAACCTGTTGAATTTGAGCACATTCCGACACAGTCGCGAAAAATGACGAAATTGCCCCCGGCGCGGTTTTTGTTCCCGATCAACCAGTGAAATTTTAGCCCATTCCGACACCATTGCAAAAAATGACGAAATTGCCCCCGGCGCGGTCTTTGTTCACAATCAACCTGTCAATTTTAACCCATTCCGACACAGTCTCGAAAAATGACGAAATTGCCACGGGCGCGATTTTTGTTTCCGATCAACCTGTCAAATTTTAGCCCATTCCGGCACAATCGCGAAAAATGACGAAATTGTCCCCGGCACGGTTTTTGTTCCCGATCAACCAGTGAAATTTTAGTCCATTCCGACACCATTGTAAAAAATGACGAAATTGCCCCCGGCGCGGTCTTTGTTCACGATCAACCTGTCAATTTTAACCCATTCCGACACTGTCGCGAAAAATGACGAAATTGCCACGGGGGCGATTTTTGTTTCCGATCAACCTGTCAAATTTTAGCCCATTCCGGCACAATCGCGAAAAATGACGAAATTGCCCCTGGCGCGATTTTTGTTTCCAATCAACCTGTCAAATTTTAGCCAATTTCGACACAGTTGCGAAAAATGACGAAATTCACCCGCGCGCGGTTTTTGTTGCCGATCAACCAGTGAAATTTGAGCCCATTCCGACACAGTCGCGAAAAATGACGAAATTGACCACGGCGCGATTTTTGTTTCCGATCGACCTGTCAAATTTCAGCCCATTCCGACACAGTCGCGAAAAATGACGAAATTGCCCCCGGCGCGATTTTTGTTTCCGATCGACCTGTCAAATTTCAGCCCATTCCGACACAGTCGCGAAAAATGACGAAATTGCCCCCGGCGCGATTTTTGTTTCCGATCAACCTATAAAATTTTAGCCAATTTCGACACAGGCGTGAAAAATGACGAAATTGCCTCCGGCGCGGTTTTTTTCCCGATCAACCTGTCAAATTTGAGCATATTCCGACACAGTCGCGAAAAATGGCGAAAATGACCCCGGCGTAATTTTTGTTTCCGATCAACCTGTCAAATTTCAGCCCACTCCAACACAATCGCGAAAAATGACGAAATTATCCCCGACGCGATTTTTGTTTCCGATCAACCAGTCACATTTTAGCCCATTCCGACATCGTCGCGAAAAATGACGAAATTTCCCACGGCGCGAATTATGTTTCCGATCAACCTGACAAATTTTAGCCAATTCCGACACAGTTGCGAAAAATGACGAAATTCACCCGGCAATATTTTTGTTCTTGATCAACCTGTTAAATTTGAGCCCATTCCGACACAGTCGAGAAAAATGACGAAATTGCCCCCGGTGCGGTTTTTGTTTCCGATCAACCAATCAAATTTTAGCCAATTCCGACACAGTTGCGAAAAATGAAGAAATTCACCCGGAGCGATTTTTGTTCTCGATCAACCTGTTAAATTTGAGCCCATTCCGACACAGTAGCGAAAAATGACGAAATTGCCCCTGACGCGATTTTTGTTTCCAATCAACATGTCAAATTTTAGCCAATTTCGACATAAACGCGAAAAATGACGAAATTGCCCCCGGTGCGGTTTTTGTTTCCGATCAACCAATCAAATTTTAGTCCATTCCGACACAGTCGAGAAAAATGACGAAATTGCCCCCAGCGCGAATTTTATTTTCGATCAACCTGCCAAATTTCAGCCCATTCCGACACAGTCACCAAAAATGATGAAATTGCCCCCAGTGCGGTTTTTGTTTCCGATCAACCTGTCTAATTTTAGCCCATTCCAACACCGTCGCGAAAAATGACGAAATTGCCCCCGGCGTGATTTTTGTTTCCGATCAACCTGTCAAATTTTAGCCAATTTCGACGCAGTCACGAGAAATAACGAAATTACCCCTGGATCGGTTTTGTTCCCGACAACCTGTTAAATTTGAGCACATTCCGACACCATTGCAAAAAAATGACAAAATTGCCCCCAGCGAGGTTTTTGTTTCCGATCAACCTGTCAAATTTTAGCCAATTCCGACACAGTCGCGAAAAATAACGAGATTGCCCTTGGCGCGATTTTTGTTTCCGATCGACCTGTCAAATTTCAGCCCATTCTGACACAGTCGCGAAAAATGACGAAATTGCCCCCGGCGCGATTTTTGTTTCCGATCAACCTGTAAAATTTTAGCCAATTCCCACACAGGCGCGAAAAATGACGAAATTGTTCCCGGGGCGATTTTTGTTCCCGATCAACCTGTCAAATTTGAGCACATTCCGACATAGTCGCGAAAAATGACGAAATTGCCCCCGGCGCGATTTTCGTTTCAGATCAACCTTTCAAATTTCAGCCCATTCCGAAGCCGTCGCGAAAAATGACGAAATTGCTCCCGGTGCTATTTTTGTTTCCGATAATCCTGCCAAATTTCAGCCCATTCCGACGCCGTCGCGAAAAATGGCGAAATTGCCCCTGGCGCGATTTTTGTTTCCGATCAACCTGTTAAATTTGAGCCCATTCCGACACAGTCGCAAAAAATGACGAAATTGACCCCAGGGCGATTTTTGTTTCCTATCAACCTGTCAAATTTCAGCCGATTCCGACACAGTCGCGAAAAATGACGAAATTATTCTCGGAGCGGATTTTGTTTCCGATCAACCAGTCAAATTTTAGGCCATTCCGACATCGTCGCGAGAAATGACGAAATTGCCCCTGGCGCGATTTTTGTTTCCGATCAACCTGTCAAATTTTAGCCAATTCCGACACAGTTGTGAAAAATGACGAAATTCACCCGGCAATATTTTTGTTCTTGATCAACCTGTTAAATTTGAGCCCATTCCGGCACAGTAGCGAAAAATGAAGAAATTCACCCGGAGCGATTTTTGTTCTCGATCAACCTGTTAAATTTGAGCCCATTCCGACACAGTAGCGAAAAATGACGAAATTGCCCCCGGCGCGATTTTTGTTCCCGATCAACCTGTCAAATTTGAGCACATTCCGACACAGTCGCGAAAAATGACGAAAGTGCCCCCGGCGCGATTTTTGTTTCCGATCAACCTGTCAAATTTGAGCCCATTCCGACACAGGCGCGAAAAATGACGAAATTGCCCCCGGCGCGATTTTTATTTCTGATCAAGCTACCAAATTTCAGCCAATTCCGACACAGTCGAGAAAAATGACGAAATTGCCCCAGCGCGATTTTTATTTTCGATCAACCTGCCAAATTTCTGCCCATTCCGACACAGTCACCAAAAATGATGAAATTGCCCCCAGTGCGGTTTTTGTTTCCGATCAACCTGTCTAATTTTAGCCAATTCCGACACAGGCTCGAAAAATGACGAAATTGCCCCCGGAGCGATTTTTGTTCCCGATCAACCTGTCAAATTTGAGCACATTCCGACACAGTCGCGAAAAATGACGAAATTGCCCCCGGCGCGATTTTTGTTTCCGATCAACCTGTCAAATTTTAGCCCATTCCGACACAGTCGCGAAAAATGACGAAAGTGCCCCCGGCGCGATTTTTGTTTCCGATCAACCTGTCAAATTTTAGCCCATTCCGACATAGTTGCGAAAAATGGCGAAATTGCCCCTGGCGTGATTTTTGTTTCCGATCAACCTGTTAAATTTGAGCCCATTCCGACACAGTCGCAAAAAATGACGAATTGACCTCAGCGCGATTTTTGTTTCCTATCAACCTGTCAAATTTCAGCCGATTTCGACACAGTCGCGAAAAATGATGAAATTATTCTCGGAGCGAATTTTGTTTCCGATCAACCAGTCAAATTTTAGGCCATTCCGACATCGTCGCGAGAAATGACGAAATTGCCCCCGGCGCGATTTTTGTTTCCGATCAACCTGTCAAATTTTAGCCAATTCCGACACAGTTGCGAAAAATGACGAAATTCACCCGGCAATATTTTTGTTCTTGATCAACCTGTAAAATTTGAGCCCATTCCGACACAGTAGCGAAAAATGAAGAAATTCACCCGGAGTGGTTTTTGTTCTCGATCAACCTGTTAAATTTGAGCCCATTCCGACACAGTAGCGAAAAATGACGAAATTGCCCCGGCGCGATTTTTGTTTCCAATCAACATGTCAAATTTTAGCCAATTCCGACATAAACGCGAAAAATGACGAAATTGCCCCCGGTGCGGTTTTTGTTTTCGATCAACCAATCAAATTTTAGTCCATTCCGACACAGTCGAGAAAAATGACAAAATTGCCCCCAGCACGATTTTTATTTTCGATCAACCTGCCAAATTTTTCAGCCCATTCCGACACAGTCACCAAAAATGATGAAATTGCCCCCAGTGCGGTTTTTGTTTCCGATCGACCTGTCTAATTTTAGCCAATTCCGGCAAAGGCGCGAAAAATGACGAAATTACCCCCGGCGCGGTTTTAGTTCCCGATCAACCAGTCAAATTTGAGCACATTCCGACACAGTCGTGAAAAATGACAAAATTGCCCCCGGCGCGATTTTTGTTTCCGATCAACCTGTCAAATTTTAGCCCATTCCGACACAGTCGCGAAAAATGACGAAAGTGCCCCCGGCGCGATTTTTGTTTCCGATCAACCTGTCAAATTTTAGCCCATTCCGACACAGTCGCGAAAAATGACGAAAGTGCCCCCGGCACGATTTTTGTTTCCGATCAACCTGTCAAATTTTAGCCCATTCCGACATAGTTGCGAAAAATGGGGAAATTGCCCCTGGAGCGATTTTTGTTTCCGATCAACCTGTTAAATTTGAGCCCATTCCGACACAGTCGCAAAAAATGACGAAATTGACCTCAGCGCGATTTTTTTTTCCTATCAACCTGTCAAATTTCAGCCGATTCCGACACAGTCGTGAAAAATGACGAAATTATTCTCGGAGCTGATTTTGTTTCCGATCAACCAGTCAAATTTTAGGCCATTCCTACATCGTCGCGAGAAATGACGAAATTGCCCCCGGCGCGTTTTTTGTTTCCGATCAACCTGTCAAATTTTAGCCAATTCCGACACAGTTGCGAAAAATGACGAAATTCACCCGACAATATTTTTGTTCTTGATCAACCTGTTAAATTTGTGCCCATTCCGACACTGTAGCGAAAAATGAAGAAATTCACCCGGAGCGGTTTTTGTTCTCGATCAACCTGTTAAACTTGAGCCCGTTCCGACACAGTAGCGAAAAATGACGAAATTTCCCCCGGCTCGATTTTTGTTTCCAATCAACATGTCAAATTTTAGCCAATTCCGACATAAACGCGAAAAATGACGAAATTGCCCCCGGTGCGGTTTTTGTTTCCGATCAACCAATCAAATTTTAGTCCATTTCGACACAGTCGAGAAAAATGACGAAATTGCCCCCAGCGCGATTTTTATTTTCGATCAACCTGCCAAATTTCAGCCCATTCCGACACAGTCACCAAAAATGATGAAATTGCCCCCAGTGCGGTTTTTGTTTCCGATCAACCTGTCAAATTTTAGCCAATTCCGACGCAGTCACGAGAAATAACGAAATTACCCCTGAAGCGGTTTTGTTCCCGACAACCTGTTAAATTTGAGCACATTCCGACACCATTGCAAAAAAATGACAAAATTGCCCCCAGCGAGGTTTTTGTTTCCGATCAACCTGTCAAATTTTAGCCAATTCCGACACAGTCGCGAAAAATAACGAGATTGCCCTTGGTGCGATTTTTGTTTCCGATCAACCAGTCAAATTTTAGCCCATCCCGACACAGATGAGAAAATGACGAAATTGGCCCCAGCGCGGTTTTTGTCTCCGATCAACCTACAAATTTTAGCCCATTCCTACACAGTCGCGAAAAATGACGAAATTGCCCCCTGCGCGATTTTTGTTTCCGATCAACCTGTCAAATTTTAGCCAATTCCGACAGAGTTACGAAAAATGACGAAATTCATCAGGCGCGGCCATTGTTCCCAATCAACCTGTTAAATTTGAGCCCATTCCGACCTAGTCGCGAAAAATGACGAAATTGCCCCCGGCGCAGTTTTTGTTTCCGATCAACCAATCAAATTTTAGTCCATTTCGACACAGTCGAGAAAAATGACGAAATTGCCCCCAGCGCAATTTTTATTTTCGATCAACCTGCCAAATTTCAGCCCATTCCGACACAGTCACCAAAAATGATGAAATTGCACCCAGCGCGATTTTTGTTTCCGATCAACCTGTTTAATTTTAGCCCATTCCGACACCGTCGCGAAAAATGATGAAATAGCCCCCGGCGTAGTCTTTATTTCCTATCAACCTGTCAAATTTTAGCCAATTCCGACACAGTCGCGAAAAATGACGAAATTGCCCCCGGCGCAGTTTTTGTTCCCGATCAACCTGTCAAATTTGAGCCCATTCCGACACAGTCGCGAAAAATGACGAAATTGCCCCCGGCGCAGTTTTTGTTCCCGATCAACCTGTCAAATTTGAGCCCATTCCAACACAGTCGCGAAAAATGACGAAATAGCCCCCGACGCGATTTTTATTCCCGACCAACCTGTCAAATTTGAGCCCATTCCGGCACAGTTGCGAAAAATGACGAAATTGACCCCGGCGCGATTTTTGTTCCCGATCAACCTGTCAAATTTCATCCCATTCCGACACAGTCTCGAAAAATGACGAAATTATCCCCGGCGCGATTTTTGTTTCCGATCGACCAGCCAAATTTTAGCCCATTTCGACATCGTCGCGAAAAATGACGAAATTGCCCCAGGCGCGATTTTTGTTTCCGATCAACCTGTCAAATTTTAGCCAATTCCGATACAGTTGCGAAAAATGATGAAATTAACCCGGCGCCATTTTTGTTCTCGATCAACCTGTAAAATTTGAACCCATTCCGACACAGTCGCGAAAAATGACGAAATTGCCCTCGGCGCAATTTTTGTTTTCGATCAACCTGTCAAATTTTAGCCCATTCCGACACTGTCACGAAAAATGACGAAATTGCCCCGGGCAAGATTTTTGTTTCCGATCAACCGTTAAATTTTAGCCCATTCCGACACAGTCGCGAAAAATGACGAAATTGACCCCGGCGCGGTTTTTGTTCCCGATCAACCTGTCAAATTTGAGCCCATTCCGACAAATCGCGAAAAATGACGAAATTGCCCCTGCGCGATTTTTGTTTCCGACCAACCTGTCAAATTTTAGCCAATTTCGACACAGTTGCAAAAAATGACGAAATTATTCCCGGAGCGGATTTCGTTTCCGATCAACCATTCAAATTTTAGGCCATTCCGACATCGTCACGAGAAATGACGAAATTGCCCCCGGCGCGATTTTTGTTAAAGATCAACCCGTCAAATTTTAGCCAATTCCGACACAGTTGCAAAAAATGACGAAATTCACCCCGCGCTGTTTTTGTTCTCGATCAACCTGTTAAATTTGAGCCCATTCCGACACAGTTGCGAAAAATGACGAAATTCACCCGGCGCGATTTTTGTTCTCGATCAAGCTGTTAATTTTGAGCCCATTCCGACACAGTAGCGAAAAATGAAGAAATTGCCCCCGGCGCGATTTTTGTTTCCGATCAACATGTCAAATTTTAGCCAATTCCGACATAAGCGCGAAAAATGACGAAATTGCCCCCGACGCGGTTTTTGTTTCCGATCAACCAATCAAATTTTAGTCCATTCCGACACAGTCGAGAAAAATGACGAAATTGCCCCCAGCACGATTTTTATTTTCGACCAACCTGCCAAATTTCAGCCCATTCCGACACAGTCACCAAAAATGATGAAATTGCTCCCAGTGCGGTTTTTGTTTCCGATCAACCTGTCTAATTTTTGCCCATTCCGACACCGTCGTGAAAAATGACGAAATTGCCCCCGGCGCGATTTTTGATTCCGATCAACCTGTCAAATTTTAGCCAATTCCGACACAGATATGAGAAATTACGATATTACCCCCGGTGCGGTTTTTGTTCCCGATCAACCTGTTAAATTTGAGCACATTCCGACACCATTGCAAAAAATAACAAAATTGCCCCCAGCGCGGTTGTTGTTTCCGATCAACCTGTCAAATTTTAGCCAATTCCGACACAGTCGAGAAAAATGATGAAATTGCCCCCAGCACGATTTTTATTTTCGATCAACCTGCCAAATTTCAGTCCATTCCGACACAGTCGTGAAAAATGACGAAATTGACCCCGAAACGATTTTTGTTCCCGATCAACCAGTCAAATTTGAGCCCATTCCGACACAGTCGCGAAAAATGACGAAATTGCCCCCGACGCGATTTTTGTTTCCGATCAACCTGTCAAATTTTAGCCAATTCCGACACAGGCGCGAAAAATGATGAAATTGCCCCCGGCGCGGTTTTTGTTCCCGATCAACCTGTTAAATTTGAGCCCATTCAGACACAGTTGCGAAAAACGACGAAATTCACGTGACGCGATTTTTGTTCCCGGTCAACCTGCTGAATTTGAGCACATTCCGACACATTCGCGAAAAATGACGAAATTGCCCCCGGCGTGGTCTTTGTTCCCGATCAACCGGTCAATTTTTAACCCATTCCGACACAGTCGCGAAAAATGACGAAATTGCCCCGGGTGCGATTTTTGTTTCCGATCAACCTGTCAAATTTTAGCCCATTCCGGCACAGTCGCGAAAAATGACGAAATTGCTCCCGACGCGATTTTTGTTTCCGATCAACCTGTCAAATTTTAGCCAATTCCGACACAGTTGAGAAAAATGACGAAATTCACCCGGCGCGGTTTTTGTTGCCGATCAACTTGTGAAATTTGAGCCCATTCCGACACAGTCGCGAAAAATAACGAAATTGACCCCGGCGCGATTTTTGTTTCCGATCGACCTGTCAAATTTCAGCCCACTCCGACACAGTCGCGAAAAATGACGAAATTGCCCCCGGCGCGATTTTTGTTTCCGATCGACCTGTCAAATTTCAGCCCACTCCGACACAGTCGCGAAAAATGACGAAATTGCCCCCGGCGGGGTCTTTGTTCACGATCAACCTGTCAATTTTAACCCATTCCGACACTGTCGCGAAAAATGACGAAATTGCCACGGGGCGATTTTTGTTTCCGATCAACCTGTCAAATTTTAGCCCATTCCAGTACAGCCGCGAAAAATGACGAAATTGCCCCTGGCGCGATTTTTGTTTCCGATCAACCTGTCAAATTTTAGCCAATTCCGACACAGTTGCGAAAAATGACGAAATTCACCCGGCGAGGTTTTTGTTGCCGATCAACCTGTGAAATTTGAGCCCATTCCGACACAGTCGCGAAAAATGACGAAATTGACCTCGGCGCGATTTTTGTTTCCGATCGACCTGTCAAATTTCAGCCCACTCCGACACAGTCGCGAAAAATGACGAAATTTCCCACGGCGCGATTTTTGTTTCCGATCAACCTGTAAAATTTTATACAAATTTCGACACAGGCGCGAAAAATGACGAAATTCACCCGGCGCGGTTTTTTGTTGCCGATCAACCTGTGAAATTTGAGCCCATTCCGACACAGTCGCGAAAAATAACGAAATTGACCCCGGCGCGATTTTTGTTCCCGATCGACCTGTCAAATTTCAACCCATTCTGACACGGCCGCGAAAAATGACGAAATTGCCCCCGGCGGGGTCTTTGTTCACGATCAACCTGTCAATTTTAACCCATTCCGACACAATCTCGAAAAATGACGAAATTGCCACGGGGCGATTTTTGTTTCCGATCAACCTGTCAAATTTTAGCCCATGCCAGCACAGTCGCGAAAAATGACGAAATTGCCCCCGGCGCGATTTTTGTTTACGATCAACCGGTCAAATTTTAGCCAATTCCGACACAGTTGCGAA
Source organism: Olea europaea var. sylvestris (assembly GCF_002742605.1). Taxonomy (NCBI): domain Eukaryota; kingdom Viridiplantae; phylum Streptophyta; class Magnoliopsida; order Lamiales; family Oleaceae; genus Olea; species Olea europaea. The sequence goes on from NW_019263470.1 coordinate 13,162, forward strand.
AAATGACGAAATACACCCGGCGCGGTTTTTGTTGCCGATCAACCTGTGAAATTTGAGCCCATTCCGACACAGTAGCGAAAAATGAAGAAATTGCCCCCGGCGCGATTTTTGTTTCCGATCAACATGTCAAATTTTAGCCAATTCCGACATAAGTGCGAAAAATGACGAAATTGCCCCCGACGAGGTTTTTGTTTCCGATCAACCAATCAAATTTTAGTCCATTCCGACACAGTCGAGAAAAATGACGAAATTGCCCCCAGCGCGATTTTTATTTTCGAACAACCTGCCAAATTTCAGCCCATTCCGACACAGTCACCAAAAATGATGAAATTGCTCCCAGTGCGGTTTTTGTTTCCGATCAACCTGTCTAATTTTAGCCCATTCCGACACCGTCGGGAAAAATGACGAAATTGTCCCCGGCGCGATTTTTTATTCCGATCAACCTGTCAAATTTTAGCCAATTCCGACACAGTCATGAGAAATAACGAAATTACCCCCGGCGCGGTTTTTGTTCCCGATCAACCTGTTAAATTTGAGCACATTCCGACACCATTGCAAAAATAACAAAATTGCCCCCAACGCGGTTTTTGTTTACGATCAACCTGTCAAATTTTAGCCAATTCCGACACAGTCGAGAAAAATGATGAAATTTCCCCCAGCCCGATTTTTATTTTCGATCAACCTGCCAAATTTTCGCCCATTCCGACACAGTCGCGAAAAATGACGAAATTGACCCCGAAACGATTTTTGTTCCCGATCAACCAGTCAAATTTGAGTCCATTCCGACACAGTCGCGAAAAATGACGAAATTGACCCCAGCGCGATTTTTGTTTCCGATCAACCTGTCAAATTTCAGCCCATTCCGACACAGTCGAGAAAAATGACGAAATTGCCCCCGACGCGATTTTTGTTTCCGATCAACCTGTCAAATTTTAGCCAATTCCGACACAGGCGCGAAAAATGATGAAATTGCCCCCGGCGCGGTTTTTGTTCCCGATCAACCTGTTAAATTTGAGCCCATTCAGACACAGTTGCGAAAAACGACGAAATTCACGTGACGCGATTTTTGTTCCCGGTCAACCTGTTGAATTTGAGCGCATTTCGACACAGTCGCGAAAAATGACGAAATTGCCCTCGGCGTGATCTTTGTTCCCGATCAACTGGTCAATTTTTAACCCATTCCGACACAGTCGCGAAAAATGACGAAATTGCCCCGGGCGCGATTTTTGTTTCCGATCAACCTGTCAAATTTTAGCCCATTCCGGCACAGTCGCGAAAAATGACGAAATTGCACCCGTCGCGATTTTTGTTTCCGATCAACCTGTCAAATTTTAGCCAATTCCGACACAGTTGCAAAAAATGACGAAATTCACCCGGCGCGGTTTTTGTTGCCGATCAACCTGTGAAATTTGAGCCCATTCCGACACAATCGCGAAAAATAACGAAATTGACCCCGGCGCGATTTTTGTTTCCGATCGACCTGTCAAATTTCAACCCATTCTGACACGGCCGCGAAAAATGACGAAATTGCCCCCGGCGGGGTCTTTGTTCACGATCAACCTGTCAATTTTAACCCATTCCGACACTGTCGCGAAAAATGACGAAATTTCCACGGGGCGATTTTTGTTTCCGATCAACCTGTCAAATTTTAGCCCATTCCAGCACAGTCGCGAAAAATGACGAAATTGCCCCCAGCGCGATTTTTGTTTCCGATCAACCTGTCAAATTTTAGCCAATTCCGACACAGTTGCGAAAAATGACGAAATTCACTCGGCGTGGTTTTTGTTGCCGATCAACCTGTGAAATTTGAGCCCCTTCCGACACAATCGCGAAAAATAACGAAATTGACCCCGGCGCGATTTTTGTTTCCGATCGACCTGTCAAATTTCAACCCATTCTGACACGGCCGCGAAAAATGACGAAATTGCCCCCGGCGGGGTCTTTGTTCACGATCAACCTGTCAATTTTAACCCATTCCGACACTGTCGCGAAAAATGACGAAATTTCCACGGGGCGATTTTTGTTTCCGATCAACCTGTCAAATTTTAGCCCATTCCAGCACAGTCGCGAAAAATGACGAAATTGCCCCCAGCGCGATTTTTGTTTCCGATCAACCTGTCAAATTTTAGCCAATTCCGACACAGTTGCGAAAAATGACGAAATTCACTCGGCGTGGTTTTTGTTGCCGATCAACCTGTGAAATTTGAGCCCATTCCGACACAGTCGCGAAAAATGACGAAATTGACCTCGGGGCGATTTTTGTTTCCGATCGACCTGTCAAATTTCAGCCCACTCCGACACAGTCGCGAAAAATGACGAAATTGCCCCCGACGCGATTTTTGTTTCCGATCAACCTGTAAAATTTTTGTCCATTCCGACACAGGCGAGAAAAATGACGAAATTGCCCCCAGCGCGATTTTTATTTTCGAACAACCTGCCAAATTTCAGCCCATTCCGACACAGTCAC
>NW_019263471.1:0-5341 GCF_002742605.1 Olea europaea var. sylvestris
TCGACATATCGTTGCCATAATCTCAAAAGACATAATGATTGCAGATTCCTTATATCTTGTCACATCACCCCTTCAATCGCATATACTACCTATATCTACCAATCAACCTCCTTGGCTTCTCTATCCTTTGCAGTCCATCATTACCTGAAGGGAATAGTAACATGATGGCTACCGACCTCATTTACCAATCAAGGGAGAGGTCAGCGGCATGTGATCCAAGCTCAATACAAGTGGCTGATTTGATTGAAATGAAATCATTTCCGGCATGTGATCCAAGCTCAATACAAGTGGCTGATTTGATTGAAATGAAATCATTTCAGCCAAGCCCCTTATAAATAGTGGAAAATGATTCCCTTAAGAGGGTATAAAAAAAGCATAAGGTTTATTTTGTAGTAGAAACAAACCTCAAATAAACCAAAGGCGTGAGATTTATTTTTGAAGAGTTCGACAAAAAACATTAATGATAGAACATTAGTGATTCTCATAGTTCTATGTATCAAATATAAGATAAATACAAATATAAAACTTGTTGACTTTTTGTAAGCATCACGAGTTTCAGCCTAAAATCATTTTTTTGGGGATACCATACATATCTATCGAGATCAAGTCATAATGAGTAACTCTAATTGTTGCAAATCAACCATTTGATTGGCCCCAATTCCATTTTCATGCTCTCTAGTAGCCAATATACGTTTAATTTTCTCTCTTTATGAAGTTGTTAATTTAAAATAATGGATGTAGTACACATATTGACAATCTCTAAGAAATAATGCTTTAAGTTTATTCTAAGACCACTGATATTACTATCATCATATCATTGACGTATTATTTTGTTCACCTAAAGTTCAAGTTGAGTAACAACATTGGATATCTTGATTTTGAGATTTGATGAAGTGATCTCATTAACTCTTTTGATTGCTAGAAGCATCCTATCAAACAACCACGACTCTTCCCAAAACCTCAAGATAAAGTGACATATGCTCTCATTTATATGCATATTATGTTTTAACAATAAGAATACAAAAGTATTCATCTTCAACTTTCATCAAATCTTCCATCATACTCTATTGGTCATAATGCGCAAAACTTACTTTTTGAAAATTTGGTGCAATTTATTGGCATTTTGTCAAGGATGGAACTCAACTTTGATTCTCATTGCAACCGTAACTCCGACAAAGGCATGTTCCAGCTGTAATCAGCTGAAATGTTAACCAAATTGAAATGAAAATAGAATTGGAGAGAGGGTAAAAGAGAAAATTAGAAAGGGATGAGAAAAGCTATTGAATGATTTCAACAAAGTTTACTAAACATTTCAGATTACAAAAGTTGCCCTTTATCTTTCCCTAATTCTGTATCTATACTCTTCCAACACAGAGAAAATGCATATCTTTAGACAAAATGCAAAAGGCGTGTTTTAATTAACTTAATACAACTCAAGTAAGATAAAATGATGTCGTTCGATTATAAGTAAATTGGAGTCGTTTCCCAATTCGAATTTCCATTACTTCCATTGGAGTTTCCCAATTCATCCAATTTTCTTCCATTCTTCCTATCTGATCTTCATTTTTTTTCTTTCCCATTGATTCTCCACGTGACAACCCTTTCCCTCACCATGATCTTGTCCCCAAGATCGACAAAGTGGAAATTGGGATTTAATACATTTAGCGTCCTCCCAAATAGCGCAATCTAGAGGGAGGTTTGTCCGTTGAACCAGCCCTGAATTGCGGAATGTGACCTTCGCAAAACTACCCTGGATTGCAAACAATGGAATGGTACGTGTACTGGTTGAGTTCAAGAAGGATAAAAGATGGTGTTCTAGCAACTTGGAGTGACTCTCTTCAGGTAATTGAAGTACTGGCATAAACTTATCACCCAATTTTTTCTTCAAGAGAGATATATGAAAGACAGGGTGAACTTCTGAGCTGGCTAGAACTACTAATTGATATGCCACAGTGCCTACTTTTCTAGTGATTTGATAAGGACCAAAATACTCAGTTCCCAACTTATGATTGGACATGTGCTCAACTGACTGGCGATTGTATGGATGGAGTTTAAGGAATACCCAATCACCATCAACAAATAACCTTTCAGGTCTCTTTTTATCAGCATAAAACCTCATCCTTGTAGTTGCATGTGAAAAGTTCTCCAATTTTTGATTTAGTTTGTATTTTTGCATCTCCAACACAGTGAAAAATTAGAAATGAATTGATTGAAAGTTACTTGATCTTTTACATTTCTACTGCCTTATATACACAAAGAATCTATACAAGCATTTAGATATAAAAAGAATATTCTGATCTAACAGAATTTGCCATGTGCTCTAACTGCATTTATTCCACCGTGCACCACCAATTCTGTTAGGCTGCAGTTGCTGATTGTTGCTCCTTCTTGTCATGTTGGTTCAAATATTCTAACTCCCCCTTTCAAGGTGGAGTGTGTCTTTAGCACTCCAAGCTTGTCTTTAAGAAACAAAAATCTTGAATGACTCAGTGGTTTTGTTAGCAAGTCTGCTGTTTGGTCAGATGTTGGTACATAGTTGATTTCTATTTCTCCTCTTAGAACCTTATCTCTTACAAAATGAACATCAAGCTCTATATGCTTGGTGCGTGCATGGTAAACTGGGTTCGAAGCCAATGCGCTTGCACTTAGGTTATCACACCATATCTTTGGCACCATCCTCTATGGTATCTTTAGCTCCTTCATCAGGGATTGTATCCATGTAATTTCTGATGCACAATGAGCTAATGCCCTATATTCAGCCTCCGTGCTTGACCTTGCCACAACATGTTGTTTTTTCGAGCACCAGGACACCAAATTATCTCCAAGATATACACAATAACCTGCTGTGGATCTTCTCTCATCTGGGCAAGATGCCCAATCAGAGTCTGCAAACACAATTATGTCAAGGTTGTCACTTTTTCGAATGACAAGTCCATGTTTTAGAGTTCCTTTCAGGTATCTAAACACTCTTTTGAGTGCCTTCCAGTGAGCATCAGTTGGTGTTTGGAGGAATTGGCTCATTTTGTTCACTAAATATGTGATATCCGATCTTGTATAGGCTAAGTACTGGAGACCACCAATAGCACTTCTATACAATGTTGGGTTTTTCAAGACCTGTCCCTCAGCCTTAGATATTAACTTTCCAGTTGCCATGGGTGTCAAGCTTGGTTTCAAATTTTCGTACCCAAATTTCTTGAGTAGATCAGTAGCATATTTGGCTTGATTTAAGTACAATCCTGTTGTGTCTCTATACACTTCTATACCCAAGAACTGGCTGAGGTTTCCCATATCCTTGAGAGCAAAGCTTGTGCTCAAATTGTCAATGAACTGCTGCAGCTTCTGTTGCAGTTTGATGATCACTGTTGGCTTCATTTTCAATGTGTTGAAATTCACATACATCCTGTTGAATACCACTTGCCACCTGGTCACCTGATTGATCCTGATTTATCTCAGCATTATTGTCTAATGCTCCTGCCTCACCTTCTACTTCAGGGTCTAATTCTTTACCAGAGGAACCTGCTGTAGGTGATGCATTAGGATAGATCATATCAGATGTGTCTTGAGAGGTTGTTTTATGACTAGACTCAAAGTTAAGTGGAAGGAAACTTATGATAGGTTCAGATGTTAGTGGTTGAGCTGGTTTGTTCAGGAATCCTGACTTGAAGGGAAAATCTAGCTCATTAAATACTACATGTCTGGAAATATAGATTCTACCGCTAGAGCTTAGACACTTATATCCTTTGGGTGAATCATCATAGCCAAGGAAGGTGCACCTTTGTGAGTGGAAGTCAAGTTTGTGTTTTTGGTATGGTCTAAGGCAAGGATAACAAGCACAACCAAAGGTTTTGAGTGTTTTGTAATCAAAGATCCTCCTATAAAGCATTTGAAAAGGAGATTTGTGTTGTAAAATAGGTGTAGGTAATCTGTTGATTAAAAATGTTGCTGTTTTGAATGCTTCCCACCAATAATGTAAGGGCATTTGAGCTTGTGCTAAAAGTGATAGGCCGGTCTCGGTGATGTGTCTATGCTTCCTCTCTGCCCTACCATTTTGTACAGAAGTATAAGGACAACAGTGTCGGAATTCAATCCCAAAATCCAAGGTAATTTGGTTAAATGTTCTAAACTCTCCTCCCCAATCAGATTGTAATGTTTTGATCTTCCTTTCGAACTTATTTTCAGCCATTCTTTTGAACTGATTAAAGATGTTTAGTGCCTCAAATTTATGTTTCATGGGGTAGATCCAAGTAAACCGGCTATGATCATCAACAAAAATGATATAGTATCTAAACCCTGAGGTGGACTTCCTAGGTCCTGGTCCCCAGACATCCGTATAGACCAAGTCCAAGGGGTTTGAAGCATGATATGAAGACATATTGAAAGGTAGTGCATGAGATTTGCCAAATTGACATGGTTCACAGAAAGCTGGTTTTTCATTAATTTTGATGGAATTATTACATGTCTTTAGAACTTGACCTAACACAAGACTTGATGGATGACCTAGCCTTCTATGCCATACATCAACTTCTGACTCTAACTTGACTCTTTTGGTTGACTCATCACAGCTGGAACCTACTGTGAAACAGCTGGTATTACTTTGATGGTCTGACTCTTGATTTGTAGGTTTAGACTTTGAGTTTGGGGGCTCCAGTCGATACAATCCATCCTTAAGCATTCCCTGCAGTAGAGTCTTCCTGGTTTTCAGGTCCTTCACAGCACAATGATCAGGAAAGAATTCAATAAACACATTGTTATCATATGTAAGCTGAGATATACTGATCAAGTTCTTTTGATTTCAGGCACATGCAGTAACTTATTAAGAGTAAGAGGTTTGTCTAAAGTAGGGATGCTTCCTTTACCAATATGTGCAATTTTTAGTGAATTTCCATCACCAACTAGCAATTTCTCCTTACCATCATATTTCTTACCAGTATTCAAGTTACCTTTATTTGCTGTCACATGGTTGCTGGCACCAGAATCAGCAAACTAGGCCGGATCTTCAAGTATTCTTGGTCCAGCAGCATATGCAGAGGGGTTTGAGGTACTACCTTGATGGTTTTGATTATTAGGTCTGTTACCCATGTATCTGTTATCATATCTGTTGAAGCACCAGCTAGCCAGGTGATTGTTGAGTCCACAAATCTGACAAGGTCCCTTGCTTTCATTTGGTCTGTTTGCTCTACCTCTTCCCCTTGATCTACCTCTAAAATTCAGGGTCCTTCCTCTAAAGCTTCTGCCACTTCCTAGACCTGCACTTTGGGCTAGTTGAACACATGAGTGCTCAACGTTTAGTGATGCAAAGTTGTTCTTCACTTGATTCAAATACTCAAGCCTACTCTCAAAA
>NW_019263471.1:12100-15622 GCF_002742605.1 Olea europaea var. sylvestris
ACATGTCAAGGATATCTAGTAAGTATCTCAGGAGGGAAACAAGAGACGATAAGGGTTGAAGATGTACCAGTAGTATGAGAATTTGTAGATGTGTTTCCAAAAGATCTATCTGGTATTCCACCCGATAGACAAGTGGAATTCACCGTAGACTTAATTCCCAAGGTGGTACCAGTATCTAAGGCCCCATACCGAATGGCCCCAAAGGAACTACAAGAATTAAAGAACCAGTTGCAAGAACTCCTAGATATGGGCTTCATATGACCAAGCGTATCTCCATGGGGTGTGCCGGTGTTGTTTGTAAAGAAGAAAGATGGAAGCATGAGGATGTGTATTGATTATAGGAAGATAAATTGATTAACCATCAAGAATAAGTACCCACTCCCAAGGATCGAGGATCTGTTAGATCAACTGAAAGGAGCTAAGGTATTTTCCAAGATTGACTTACGATCGGGATACCATCAACTGAAAGTAGAGATAAAGGATATACCTAAGACATCTTTTAGAACTCGATATGGACACTACGAGTTTACGGTGATGCCGTTTGGGCTAACCAATGCACCTGCAGTGTTCATGGACCTGATGAATCGAGTGTTTCATCAATACTTGGATAAGTTTGTCATAGTCTTCATCGATGGCATTCTGATTTATACCAAGAGTAAGGAGCAACATGAAGAACACTTGAGAATAGCCTTAGAGGTATTACGCAAGGAGAAGCTGTATGCCAAATTCAAGAAGTGCGAGTTTTGGCTTGAACTAGTTGGATTTCTTGGACATGTAGTTACTGCCCAAGGGATTGAAGTAGATCCAGCAAAAGTAGAAGCAGTAACCAACTGGAAAACACCAACAAATGTTGGTGAAGTACGGAGTTTTCTAGGATTGGCTGGATATTATAGGAGATTCATAGAAGGATTCTCCAAAATAGCTGGACCAATGACGCAGCTTACAAGGAAGGGAGTAAAATTCCAATGGACGGAAAAATATGAACAAAGTTTCCAAGAACTTAAGTAGAAGTTGATATCAGCACCTGTATTAATACCTGAAGGTACGGAAGGGTTTGTTATATACACCGACGCATCCAAGTGAGGATTGGGATATGTACTAATACAGAATGAAAAAGTGATTGCCTATGCTTCAAGACAATTGAAGAAACATGAGCGGAACTACCTGACGTATGATTTAGAACTTGCAGCGGTAGTACACGCTTTGAAGATATGACGACACTACTTGTATGGACGGAAGTGTGATATCTACACAGATCACAAAAGTCTCAAGTATTTCTTCACACAGAAGGAATTGAATATGCGACAAAGACGATGGTTGGAATTGGTTAACAATTACGACTGCACAATTCACTACCATCTAGGTAAGGCTAATGTTGTGGCCGACGCTCTAAGTAGAAAATCAATGGGACAATTGACGTCACTACCCACCTCTCAAGTGGAGTTAGTCAAGGACTTGGAAAAGTTGTAGATCAAAGTGGTTACCACACCAGGACAAGTTACTGCTCGTCCAGCAGCTTTAATAATTCAACCTACTCTTAGAGATCGAATTATAGAAGCACAAAATAAAGACTCATTTTTGCAGAAGATTAAGAATGAAGTTGGTACCGATAAGAAAAAGGACTTTGGAGTAGCTGAGGATCGGGCACTAATATTTAGAGGAAGAATATGCGTGCCTAAGGATGAAGCCTTGAGAAACGAGATATTAAAAGAAGCTCATTCCACCCCATACACCACACATCCCGGTGGTATGAAAATGTATCGAGATCTTCGAGATACATTTTGGTGGAGAAATATGAAAATAAGTATAGGGCTGTACGTGCAGAAGTGCATGGTATGTCAACAGGTTAAGGCAGAACACCAAAAACCAGCTAGATTGTTAAATCCACTAGATATACCTGAATGGAAATGAGAATATATCACGATGGACTTTGTGGCTGGATTCCCGAAGTCAGCAAGAGGAAATAATGCTATATGGGTAGTAGTGGATCGACTAACGAAGTCAGCTCATTTTCCTCCATTGAAAATGACATTCAGTTTAGACCAATTGGCACAGTTGTACATTAAAGAGGTTGTGAGATTAGACGGTGTACCTGTATCCATTGTGTCTGACAGAGACCCAAGGTACACGTCCAAATTTTGGAAAAGTCTACAAGAAGCTATGGGAACGAAGCTGAACTTTAGTACAACATATCACCCTCAGTCTGATGGTCAGTCTGAAAGGACCATCCAAATTTTGGAAGACATGCTGAGAGCATGTGTTTTTGATCTAGGAGGTAATTGGGAGTCATACTTACCTCTAGTAGAGTTCGCTTATAATAACAGTTTCCAAGCAACTATTGGAATAGCACCATATAAAGCTCTCTATGGTAGAAAATGTAGATCCCCTGTTCATTGGGATGAAGTCGGAGAGAAGAGAGTTTTAGGACCAGAAATAGTTGAAAGGACGGTCGCGATAATCGATAAGATCCATGCAAGAATAAAGGTAGCACAGGATCGACAAAAGAGCTATGCAGATACAAGGAGGAAGGATTTAGAATTCCAAGTTGGGGATAAAGTGTTTCTGAAAGTAGTACCGATGAAAGGTGTACTTAGATTTGGAAAGAAAGGCAAGCTACGACCTCGATATATCGGACCCTTCGAGATACTTGATAGAGTCGGAAATGTGGCTTACCGACTAGCTTTGCCACCTGAATTATCGACAGTGCACAATGTGTTCCATATATCGATGATAAAGAAGTATGAACATGATCCTAATCATGTAGTGAGTTATCAAATCTTGGAGGTATAGAAAGATTTATCGTACGAGGAACTACCGATCAAGATATTAGATTGAAAAGTGCATAAACTAAGGAATAAAGAGATTCAGCTGGTTAAGATATAGTGGAATCATCACGGCGTAGAAGAAGTCACTTGGGAAAAAGAAGAAGAAGCCAAAGACAAGTATCCAACACTATTCGCCCAATCAGAAGGTAAATTTCGAGGACGAAATTTTAATTAAGGTGTGGGGGATTTAGAACCCCAAATAATTCTAGACAGCTTAGTGGCACTAAGATATGAATATTGGATGACTAAAGTATACTTCAGATTTTTAGTCTCATTTGAGACCCATTTGAGACACAGGAAACATTCGATTTGGAAAATGATATCTAAATAAAAGTTGTATCTCTTTGTGTTAGTTTTCCAACGCACTTTGATTACCTCAATCGGATATCAGGAGAAGAAGTTATGATAGAAACACTGAAGGCTGTGCAGTGTCAACCGGACTACAACCGGTCGACCGAAACTGCCTGAAATGAAAATTTTCGTTTTTCTCTAGAATTTAAATATTTATTTTCATTAATTATTTTCTCAAAGGGCCACCCGCGTTTTTGGCAATAAAAATCCCACTAAATTGAAGCATTTAACCTCAAACTTAAACGGCATCCATGTTTTCTCTTTTAAATGAAATTTGACCCTTCATTTGCTTTAAGTTATGGGATATTTACCTATAAATAGAGATCTCATTTCACTCATTTTATTC
>NW_019263472.1:0-11501 GCF_002742605.1 Olea europaea var. sylvestris
CTTTTAGGAAATGTAGCGACCGTTTTGGATTGAACTCACAACTTCGTCGTGACGTTCGAGGGATTTCAGGCATTTTTTGAAAGTATGAGCACTTTTATATTTGGAACGCTTGGATAATCGGCGTACGAAGAATTAAGTTTAACTTTTGCACACGGTGTTCGTTTTGGGTCCATAAGTACTTTATGGAAATGTAGCGACCGTTTTGGCTTGAACTCTCAACTTCGTCGTGACGTTCGAGGGATTTTGACCATTTTTCAAAAGAATGAGCACTTTTATATTTGGAACGCTTGGATAGTCGGCGTACGAAGAATTGGGCGTAACTTTTGCACACGATGTCCGTTTTAGGCCCATAAGTACTTTTAGGAAATGTAGCGACCGTTTTGGATTGAACTCACCACTTCATCGTGACGTTCGAGGGAGTTCGACCATTTTTCAAAAGAATGAGCACTTTTATATTTGGAACGCTTGGATAATCGGTGTACGATGAATTGAGCGTAACTTTTGCACACGGTGTCCGTTTTGGGTCCATAAGTACTTTTTGGAAATGTAGCGACCGTTTGGGATTGAACTCACAACTTCCTCGTGACGTTCGAGGGAGTTCGACCATTTTTCAAAAGAATGAGCACTTTTATATTTGGAACGCTTGGATAATCGGTGTACGATGAATTGAGCGTAACTTTTGCACACGGTGTCCGTTTTGGGTCCATAAGTACTTTTTGGAAATGTAGCGACCGTTTGGGATTGAACTCACAACTTCCTCGTGACGTTCGAGGGAGTTCGACCATTTTTCAAAAGAATGAGCACTTTTATATTTGGAACGCTTGGATAATCGGTGTACGATGAATTGAGCGTAACTTTTGCACACGGTGTCCGTTTTGGGTCCATAAGTACTTTTTGGAAATGTAGCGACCGTTTGGGATTGAACTCACAACTTCCTCGTGACGTTCGAGGGAGTTCGACCATTTTTCAAAAGAATGAGCACTTTTATATTTGGAACGCTTGGATAATCGGTGTACGATGAATTGAGCGTAACTTTTGCACACGGTGTCCGTTTTGGGTCCATAAGTACTTTTTGGAAATGTAGCGACCGTTTGGGATTGAACTCACAACTTCCTCGTGACGTTCGAGGGAGTTCGACCATTTTTCAAAAGAATGAGCACTTTTATATTTGGAACGCTTGGATAATCGGTGTACGATGAATTGAGCGTAACTTTTGCACACGGTGTCCGTTTTGGGTCCATAAGTACTTTTTGGAAATGTAGCGACCGTTTGGGATTGAACTCACAACTTCCTCGTGACGTTCGAGGGAGTTCGACCATTTTTCAAAAGAATGAGCACTTTTATATTTGGAACGCTTGGATAATCGGTGTACGATGAATTGAGCGTAACTTTTGCACACGGTGTCCGTTTTGGGTCCATAAGTACTTTTTGGAAATGTAGCGACCGTTTGGGATTGAACTCACAACTTCCTCGTGACGTTCGAGGGAGTTCGACCATTTTTCAAAAGAATGAGCACTTTTATATTTGGAACGCTTGGATAATCGGTGTACGATGAATTGAGCGTAACTTTTGCACACGGTGTCCGTTTTGGGTCCATAAGTACTTTTTGGAAATGTAGCGACCGTTTTGGATTGAACTCACAACTTCGTCGTGACGTTCGAGGGATTTCAGGCATTTTTTGAAAGAATGAGCACTTTTATATTTGGAACGCTTGGATAATCGGTGTACGAAAAATTAAGCTTAACTTTTGCACACGGTGTTCGTTTTAGGTCCATAAGTACTTTTTGGAAATGTAGCGACCGTTTTGGCTTGAACTCTCAACTTCGTCCTGACGTTCGAGGGAGTTCGACCATTTTTCAAAAGAATGAGCACTTTTATATTTGGAACGCTTGGATAGTCGGCGTACGAAGAATTGGGCGTAACTTTTGCACACGGCGTCCGTTTTGGGCCCATAAGTCCTTTTTGGAAATGTAGCGACCGTTTTGGATTGATCTCACCACTTCGTCGTGACGTATGAGCGATTTCGGACATTTTTCGAAAGAATGAGCACTTTTATATTTGGAATGCTAGGATAGTCGGAGTGCGAAGAATTGAGCGTAACTTTTGCACACGGCGTCCGTTTTGGGCCCATAAGTCCTTTTTGGAAATGTAGCGACCGTTTTGGATTGAACTCACAACTTCTTCGTGACGTTCGAGGGATTTCGACCATTTTTCGAAAGAATGAGCACTTTTATATTTGGAACGCTTGGATAGTCGGCGGACGATGAATTGAGCGTAACTTTTGCACAAAGTGTCCGTTTTGGGTCCATATGTACTTTTTGGAAATGTAGCGATCGTTTTGGATTGAACTCACAACTTCATCGTGACGTTCGAGGGATTTCGGCCATTTTTGGAAAGAATGAGCACTTTTATATTTGGAACGCTTGGATAGTCGACGTGCGAAGAATTGAGCGTAACTTTTGCACACAGCGTCCGTTTTGGGTCCATAAGTACTTTTTGGAAATTTAGCGACCGTTTTGGATTGAACTCACAACTTCTTCGTGACGTTCGAGGGATTTCGGCCATTTTTGGAAAGAATGAGCACTTTTATGTTTGGAACGCTTGGATAGTCGGCGTGCGAAGAATTGAGCTTAAGTTTTGCAAACGGCGTCCGTTTTTGGCCCATGAGTGCTTTTTGGAAATGTAGTGACCGTTTTGGATTAAACTCACAACTTCTTCATGACGTTCGAGGGATTTCGACCATTTTTCAAAAGAATGAGCACTTTTATATTTGGAACGCTTGGATAGTCGGGGTACGAAGAATTGTGCGTAACTTTTGCACATGACGTCCGTTTTGGGCCCATAAGTACTTTTTGGAAATGTAGCGACCGTTTTGGATTGAGCTCACAACTTCGTCTTGACGTACGAGGAATTTCGACCATTTTTCGAAAGAATGAGCACTTTCATTTTTGGAACGCTTGGATAGTCGACGAACGAAGAATTGAGCGGAACTTTTGCACACGATGTCCATTTAGGCCCATAAGTACTTTTAGGAAATGTAGCGACCGTTTTGGATTGAACTCACAACTTCGTCGTGACGTTCGAGGGATTTCGGCCATTTTTCGAAAGAATGAGCACTTTTATATTTGGAATGCTAGGATAGTCGGCGTGCGAAGAATTGAGCGTAACTTTTGCACACAACGTCCGTTTTGGGCCCATAAGTACTTTTTGGAAATGTAGCGACCGTTCTGGATTGAACTCACCACTTCGTCGTGACGTATGAGGGATTTCGGCCATTTTTCGAAAGAATGAGCACTTTTATATTTGGAACTCTTGGATAATCGGCGTACGAAGAATTGAGCGTAACTTTTCAACCCGGTGTCCGTTTTTGGCCCATAAGTACTTTTTGGAAATGTAGATACCGTTTTGGATTGAACTCACAGCTTCGTCATGACGTCCGAGGGATTTCTGCCATTTATCGAAAGAATTAGCAATTTTATATTTGGAACGCTTGGATAATTGGCGTACGAAGAATTGAGCGTAACTTTTGCACACGGTGTCCATTTTTGGTCCATAAGTACTTTTTGGAAATGTAGCGCCCATTTTGGATTGAACTCACAACTTCGTCTTGACGTTCGAGGGATTTCAGGCATTTTTCGAAAGAATAAGCACTTTTATATTTAGAATGCTTGGATAATCAGCGTACGAAGAATTGAGCGTAACTTTTGCAGACGGTGTCCCTTTTTTGGTCCATAAGTACTTTTTGGAAATGTAGCGACCGTTTTGGATTGAACTCACAACTTCATCTTGACGTTCGAGGGATTTCGACCATTTTTCGAAAGAATGAGCACTTTTATATTTGGAATGCTTGGATACTCGGCGTACGAAGAATTGAACTTAACTTTTGCAGACGGTGTCCGTTTTTTGGTCCATAAGTACTTTTTGGAAATGTAGCGACCGTTGAGGATTGAAC
Source organism: Olea europaea var. sylvestris (assembly GCF_002742605.1). Lineage (NCBI taxonomy): Eukaryota > Viridiplantae > Streptophyta > Magnoliopsida > Lamiales > Oleaceae > Olea > Olea europaea. Next base: position 3,953 of record NW_019263472.1, read on the forward strand.
TCACAACTTCGTCGTGACGTATGGGGGATTTCAGGCATTTTTTGAAAGAATGAGCACTTGCATATTTGGAACGCTTGGATTGTCGTCGTTCGAAGAATTGAGCGTAACTTTTGCATACGGCGTCCGTTTTGGGCCCATAAGTACTTTTCGAAAATGTAGCGACCGTTTTGGATTGAACTCACCACTTCGTCGTAACGTATGGGGGATTTCAGGCATTTTTTGAAAGAATGAGCACTTGCATATTTGGAACGCTTGGATTGTCGTCGTTCGAAGAATTGAGCGTAACTTTTGCACACGGTGTCCGTTTTGGGTCCATAAGTACTTTTTGGAAATGTAGCGACCGTTTTGGATTGAACTCACAACTTCGTCGTGACGTTCGGGGGATTTCAGGCATTTTTTGAAAGAATGAGCACTTTTATATTTGAAACGCTTGGATAATCTGCGTACGAAGAATTGAGCTTAACTTTTGGACACGGTGTTCGTTTTGGGTCCATAAGTACTTTTTGGAAATGTCGCGACCGTTTTGGCTTGAACTCACAACTTTGTCGTGACGTTCGAGGGATTTCGACCATTTTTCAAAAGAATGAGCACTTTTATATTTGGAACGCTTGGATAGTCGCCGTACGAAGAATTGAGCACAACTTTTGCACACGGTGTCCGTTTTTTGGTCCATAAGTACTTTTTGGAAATGTAGCGACCGTTTTGGATTGAACTCACAACTTCGTCGTGACGTTCGAGGGATTTCGACCGTTTTTCAAAAGAATGAGCACTTTTATATTTGAAACGCTTGGATAATCGGCGTACGAAGAATTGAGCTTAACTTTTGGACACGGTGTTCGTTTTGGGTCCATAAGTACTTTTTGGAATTGTAGCGACCGTTTTGGCTTGAAATCACCACTTCGTCGTGACGTTCAAGGGATTTCGACCATTTTTCAAAAGAATGAGCACTTTTATATTTGGAATGCTTGGATAGTCGGCGGACGATGAATTGAGCGTAACTTTTGCACACGGTGTCCATTTTGGGTCCATAAGTACTTTTTGGAAATGTAGCGATCGTTTTGGATTGAACTCACAACTTCTTCGTGACGTTCGACGGATTTCGACCATTATTCGAAAGAATGAGCACTTTTATATTTGGAACGCTAGGATGGTCGGCGTGGGAAGAATTGAGCGTAACTTTTGCACAGGGCGTCCATTTTGGGCCCATAAGTACTTTTTGAAAATGTAGCGACCGTTTTGGATTGAACTCACAACTTCTTCGTGATGTTCGAGGGTTTCGACCATTTTTCGAAAGAATGAGCACTTTTTATATTTGGAATGCTTGGATAGTCGGCGGACGATGAATTGAGCGTAACTTTTGCACACGGTGTCCGTTTTGGGTCCATAAGTACCTTTTGGAAATGTAACGATCGTTTTGGATTGAACTCACAACTTCGTCATGATGTTCGAGTGATTTCGGCCATTTCTCGAAAGAATGAACACTTTTATATTTGGAACACTTGGATAGTCGACGTGCGAAGAATTGAGCGTAACTTTTGCACACGGCGTCCGTTTTGGGCCCGTAAGTACTTTTTGGAAACGTAGCGACCGTTTTGGATTGAACTCACAACTTCTTCGTGACGTTCGAGGGATTTCGACCATTTTTTCGAATGAATGAGCACTTCTAGATTTGGAACGCTTGGATAGTCGGCGTGCGAAAAATTGTGCGTAACTTTTGCACACGATGTCCGTTTTGGGTCCATATGTACTTTTTGGAAATTTAGCGATCGTTTTGGATTGAACTCACAACTTCATCGTGACGTTCGAGGGATTTCGGCCATTTTTCGAAAGAATGAGCACTTTTATATTTGAAACGCTTGGATAGTCGACGTACGAAGAATTGAGCGTAACTTTTGCACACGGCGTCCGTTTTGGGCCCATAGGTACTTTTTGGAAATTTAGCGACCGTTTTGGATTGAACTCACAACTTCTTCGTGACGTTCGAGGGATTTCGACCATTTTTCAAAAGAATGAGCACTTTTATATTTGGAACGCTAGGATGGTCGGCGTACGAAGAATTGAGCGTAACTTTTCCGCCCGTTGTCCGTTTTTGGCCCATAAGTACTTTTTGGAAATGTAGCGACCGTTTTGGATTGAACTCACAACTTCGTCGTGACGTTCGAGGGATTTCTGCCATTTATCAAAAGAATGAGCTCCTTTATATTTGGAACGCTTGGATAATCGGCGTACGAAGAATTGAGCGTAACTTTTGCACACGGTGTCCGTTTTGGGTCCATAAGTACTTTTTGGAAATGTAGCGACCGTTTTGGATTGAACTCACAACTTCATCGTGACGTCCGACGGATTTCAGGCATTTTTCGAAAGAATGAGCACTTTTATATTTGGAACGCTTGGATAATCGACGTACGAAGAATTGGGCGTAACTTTTGCACACGGGGTCCGTTTTTTGGTCCATAAGTACTTTTTGGAAATGTAGCGACCGTTTTGGATTGAACTCCGAACTTCTTCGTGACGTTCGACGGATTTCGACCATTTTTCGAAAGAATGAGCACTTTTATATTTGGAACGCTAGGATAGTCGGCATGCGAAGAATTGAACGTAAATTTGCACACGGCGTCCGTTTTAGGCCTATAATACTTTTTGGAAATGTAGCGACCGTTTTGGATTGAACTCACAACTTCGTCGTGACGTATGAGGGATTTTAGCCATTTTTTGAAAGAATGAGCACTTGCATATTTGGAACGCTTGGATAGTCGGCGTACGAAGAATTGAGCATAACTTTTGCACACGATGTCCGTTTTAGGCCCATAAGTACTTTTAGGAAATATAGCGACCGTTTTGGATTGAACTCCGAACTTCTTCGTGACGTTCGACGGATTTCGACCATTTTTCGAAAGAATGAGCACTTTTATATTTGGAACGCTAGGATAGTCGGCATGCGAAGAATTGAACGTAAATTTGCACACGGCGTCCGTTTTAGGCCTATAATACTTTTTGGAAATGTAGCGACCGTTTTGGATTGAACTCACAACTTCTTCGTGACGTTCGAGGGATTTCGACCATTTTTCGAAAGAATGGGGATTTTTATATTTGGAACGCCTGGATAGTCGGTGTACGAAGAATTGAGCATAACTTTTGCACACGGCGTCCGTTTCGGGCCCATGAGTATTTTTTGGAAATGTGGCGACCGTTTTGGATTCAACTCACAACTTCTTCGTGACGTTCGAGGGATTTCAGGCATTTTTTGAAAGAATGAGCACTTTTATGTTTGGAACGCTAGGATAGTCGGCATGCGAAGAATTGAACGTAAATTTGCACACGGCGTCCGTTTCGGGCCCATGAGTATTTTTTGGAAATGTGGCGACCGTTTTGGATTCAACTCACAACTTCTTCGTGACGTTCGAGGGATTTCAGGCATTTTTTGAAAGAATGAGCACTTTTATGTTTGGAACGCTAGGATAGTCGGCATGCGAAGAATTGAACGTAAATTTGCACACGGCGTCCGTTTCGGGCCCATGAGTATTTTTTGGAAATGTGGCGACCGTTTTGGATTCAACTCACAACTTCTTCGTGACGTTCGAGGGATTTCAGGCATTTTTTGAAAGAATGAGCACTTTTATGTTTGGAACGCTAGGATAGTCGGCATGCGAAGAATTGAACGTAAATTTGCACACGGCGTCCGTTTCGGGCCCATGAGTATTTTTTGGAAATGTGGCGACCGTTTTGGATTCAACTCACAACTTCTTCGTGACGTTCGAGGGATTTCAGGCATTTTTTGAAAGAATGAGCACTTTTATGTTTGGAACGCTAGGATAGTCGGCATGCGAAGAATTGAACGTAAATTTGCACACGGCGTCCGTTTCGGGCCCATGAGTATTTTTTGGAAATGTGGCGACCGTTTTGGATTCAACTCACAACTTCTTCGTGACGTTCGAGGGATTTCAGGCATTTTTTGAAAGAATGAGCACTTTTATGTTTGGAACGCTAGGATAGTCGGCATGCGAAGAATTGAACGTAAATTTGCACACGGCGTCCGTTTCGGGCCCATGAGTATTTTTTGGAAATGTGGCGACCGTTTTGGATTCAACTCACAACTTCTTCGTGACGTTCGAGGGATTTCAGGCATTTTTTGAAAGAATGAGCACTTTTATGTTTGGAACGCTAGGATAGTCGGCATGCGAAGAATTGAACGTAAATTTGCACACGGCGTCCGTTTCGGGCCCATGAGTATTTTTTGGAAATGTGGCGACCGTTTTGGATTCAACTCACAACTTCTTCGTGACGTTCGAGGGATTTCAGGCATTTTTTGAAAGAATGAGCACTTTTATGTTTGGAACGCTAGGATAGTCGGCATGCGAAGAATTGAACGTAAATTTGCACACGGCGTCCGTTTCGGGCCCATGAGTATTTTTTGGAAATGTGGCGACCGTTTTGGATTCAACTCACAACTTCTTCGTGACGTTCGAGGGATTTCAGGCATTTTTTGAAAGAATGAGCACTTTTATGTTTGGAACGCTAGGATAGTCGGCATGCGAAGAATTGAACGTAAATTTGCACACGGCGTCCGTTTCGGGCCCATGAGTATTTTTTGGAAATGTGGCGACCGTTTTGGATTCAACTCACAACTTCTTCGTGACGTTCGAGGGATTTCAGGCATTTTTTGAAAGAATGAGCACTTTTATGTTTGGAACGCTAGGATAGTCGGCATGCGAAGAATTGAACGTAAATTTGCACACGGCGTCCGTTTCGGGCCCATGAGTATTTTTTGGAAATGTGGCGACCGTTTTGGATTCAACTCACAACTTCTTCGTGACGTTCGAGGGATTTCGACCATTTTTCGAAAGAATGGGGATTTTTATATTTGGAACGCCTGGATAGTCGGTGTACGAAGAATTGAGCATAACTTTTGCACACGGTGTCCGTTTTTGGCCCATAAGTACTTTTTGGACATGTGGCGACCGTTTTGGATTGAACTCACAACTTCTTCGTGACATTCGAGGGATTTTGACGATTTTTCGAAAGAATGAGCACTTTTATATTTGGAATGCTTGGATAGTCGGCGTACGAAGAATTTAGCGTAACTTTTACACATGGTGTCCGTTTTTGGCCCATAAGTACTTTTTGGAAATGTAGCGACCGTTTTGGGTTGAACTCACAACTTCGTCGTAACGTTCGAGGGATTTCGACCATTTTTCAAAAGAATGAGCAATTTTATATTTGGAACGCTTGGATAGTCGGCGTACGAAGAATTGAGCGTAACTTTTCCACCCGGTGTTCGTTTCTGGCCCATAAGTACTTTTTGGAAATGTAGCGACTGTTTTGGATTGATCTCACGACTTCGTCGTGACGTATGAGGGATTTCGGCAATTTTTCGAAAGAATGAGCGCTTGCATATTTGGAACGCTTGGATAGTCGGCGTACGAAGAATTGAGCGTAACTTTTCCACCCGGTGTTCGTTTCTGGCCCATAAGTACTTTTTGGAAATGTAGCGACTGTTTTGGATTGATCTCACGACTTCGTCGTGACGTATGAGGGATTTCGGCAATTTTTCGAAAGAATGAGCGCTTGCATATTTGGAACGCTTGGATAGTCGGCGTACGAAGAATTGGGCGTAACTTTTGCACACGGGGTCCGTTTTTTGGTCCATAAGTACTTTTTGGACATGTAGCGACCGTTTTGGATTGAACTCACGACTTCGTCGTGACGTTCGACGGATTTTAGGCATTTTTCGAAAGAATGAGCACTTTTATATCTGGAACGCTTGGATAATCGGCGTACGAAGAATTGGGCGTAACTTTTGCACACGGGGTCCATTTTTTGGTCCATAAGTACTTTTTGGACATGTAGCGACCGTTTTGGATTGAACTCACAACTTCGTCATGACGTTCGAGGGATTTCAGGCATTTTTTGAAAGAATGAGCACCTTCATATTTTGTACGCTTGGATAATCGGCGTACGAAGAATTGAGCTTAACTTTTGCACACGGTGTTCGGTTTGGGTCCATAAGTACTTTTTGGAAATGTAGCGACCGTTTTGGCTTGGACTCACAAATTCTTCATGACGTTCGAGGGATTTTGACCATTTTTCGAAAGAATGAGCACTTTTATATTTGGAATACCTGGATAGTCGGCGTACGAAGAATTGAGCAAAACTTTTGCACACGGTGTCCGTTTTAGGCCCATAAGTACTTTTAGGAAATATAGCGACCGTTTTGGATTGAACTCAGAACTTCTTCGTGACGTTCGACGGATTTCGACCATTTTTCGAAAGAATGAGCACTTTTATATTTGGAAAGCTAGGATAGTCGGCATGCGAAGAATTGAACGTAAATTTGCACACGGCGTCCGTTTTAGGCCTATAATACTTTTTGGAAATGTAGCGACCGTTTTGGATTGAACTCACAACTTCTTCGTGACGTTTGAGGGATTTCGACCATTTTTCGAAAGAATGAGCACTTTTATATTTGGAATGCTTGGATAGTCGGCGGACGATGAATTGAGCATAACTTTTGCACACGGTGTCCATTTTGGGTCCATAAGTACTTTTTGGAAATGTAACGATCGTTTTGGATTGAACTCACAACTTCGTCGTGACGTTCGAGGGATTTCGGCCATTTCTCGAAAGAATGAACACTTTTATATTCGGAACACTTGGATAGTCGACGTGCGAAGAATTGAGCGTAACTTTTGCACACGGCGTCCGTTTTGGGCCCGTAAGTACATTTTGGAAATGTAGCGACCGTTTTGGATTGAACTCACAACTTCTTCGTGACGTTCGAGGGATTTCGACCATTTTTTGAATGAATGAGCACTTTTAGATTTGGAACGCTTGGATAGTCGGCGTGCGAAGAATTGAGCGTAACTTTTGCACACGGCGTCCGTTTTGGGCCCGTAAGTACATTTTGGAAATGTAGCGACCGTTTTGGATTGAACTCACAACTTCGTCGTGACGTTCGACGGATTTCAGGCATTTTTCGAAAGAATGAGCACTTTTATATTTGGAACGCTTGGATAGTCGGCGTACGAAGAATTGAGCGTAACTTTTCCACCCGGTGTCCGTTTTTGGCCCATAAGTACTTTTTGGAAATGTAACCACCGTTTTGGATTGAACTCACAACTTCGTCGTGACGTTCGACGGATTTCAGGCATTTTTCGAAAGAATGAGCACTTTTATATTTGGAACGCTTGGATAGTCGGCGTACGAAGAATTGAGCGTAACTTTTCCACCCGGTGTCCGTTTTTGGCCCATAAGTACTTTTTGGAAATGTAACGACCGTTTTGGATTGAACTCACAACTTCGTCGTGACGTTCGAGGGATTTCTGCAATTTATCGAAAGAATGAGCTCTTTTATATTTGGAACGCTTGGATAATCGGCGTACGAAGAATTGAGCATAACTTTTGCACACGGTGTCCGTTTTGGGTCCATAAGTACTTTTTGGAAATGTAGCGACCGTTTTGGATTGAACTCACAACTTCGTCGTGACGTTCGACGGATTTCAGGCATTTTTCGAAAGAATGAGCACTTTTATATTTGGAACGCTTGGATAGT
>NW_019263472.1:11985-15614 GCF_002742605.1 Olea europaea var. sylvestris
AAAGAATGAGCACTTTTATATTTGGAACGCTTGCATAGTCGGCGTGCGAAGAATTGAGCATAACTGTTGCACACGGCGTCCGTTTCGGGTCCATGAGTATTTTTTGGAAATGTGGCGACCGTTTTGGATTCAACTCACAACTTCTTCGTGACGTTCGAGGGATTTCGACCATTTTTCGAAAGAATGGGGACTTTTATATTTGGAACGCCTGGATAGTCGGTGTATGAAGAATTGAGCGTAACTTTTGCACACGAGGTTCGTTTTTTGGTCCGTAAGTACTTTTTGGAAATGTAGCGACCGTTTTGGATTGAACTCACAACTTCGTCGGGACGTTCGAGGGATTTCAGGCATTTTTTGAAAGAATGAGCACTTTTATATTTGGAACGCTTGGATAATCGGCGTACGAAGAATTGAGCTTAACTTTTGCACACGGTGTTCGTTTTGGGTCCATAAGTACTTTTTGGAAATGTAGCGACCGTTTTGGCTTGAACTCACAACTTCGTCGTGACGTTTGAAGGATTTTGACCATTTTTTGAAAGAATGAGCACTTTTATATTTGGAACGCTTGGATAGTCGGCGTACGAAGAATGAGCGTAACTTTTGCACACGATGTCCGTTTTAGGCCCATAAGTACTTTTAGGAAATGTAGCGACCGTTTTGGATTGAACTCACAACTTCTTCGTGACGTTCGAGGGATTTTGACCATTTTTTGAAAGAATGAGCACTTTTATATTTGGAACGCTAGGATAGTCGGCATGCGAAGAATTGAGCGTAACTTTTGCACACGGCGTCGGTTTTGGGCCCATAAGTACTTTTTGGAAATGTAGCGACCGTTTTGGATTGAACTCACAACTTCTTCGTGACGTTCGAGGGATTTTGACCATTTTTTGAATGAATGAGCACTTTTATATTTGGAACGCCTGGATAGTCGGCGTGCGAAGAATTGAGCATAACTGTTGCACACGGCTTCCGTTTTGGGCCCATGAGTACTTTTTGGAAATGTGGCGACCGTTTTGGATTCAACTCACATCTTCTTTGTGACGTTCGAGGGATTTCGACCATTTTTCGAAAGAATGGGCACTTTTATATTTGGAACGCTTGGATAGTCGGTGTACGACGAATTGAGCGTAACATTTGCACACGGTGTCCGTTTTTGGCCCATAAGTACTTTTTGGACATGTAGCGACCGTTTTGGATTGAACTAACAACTTCTTCATGATAGTCGAGGGATTTCGACCATTTTTCGAAAGAATGAGCACTTTTATATTTGGAACGCTTGGATAGTCGGCGTACGAAGAATGGAGCGTAACTTTTGAACATGGTGTCAGTTTTTGGCCCATAAGTACTTTTTGGAAATGTAGCAACCGTTTTGGATTGAACTCACAACTTCGTTGTAACTTTTGAGGGATTTCGACCATTTTTCAAAAGAATGAGCACATTTATATTTGGAACGCTTGGATAATCGGCGTAAGAAGAATTGACTGAAACTTTTGCACACGGTGTCCGTTTTGGGTCCATAAGTACTTTTTGAAAATGTAGCGACCGTTTTGGATTGAACTCACAACGTCGTCGTGACGTTCGACGTATTCTAGGCATTTTTCGAAACAATGAGCACTTTTATATTTGGAACGCTTGGATAATCGGCGTACGAAGAATTGAGCGTAACTTTTGCACACGGTGTCCATTTTTGGCCCATAAGTACTTTTTGGAAATGTAGCGACCGTTTTAGATTGAACTCACAACTTCGTCGCGACGTTCGAGGGATTTCAGCCATTTTTAGAAAGAATGAGCACTTTTATATTTGGAACGCTTGGATAATCGGCGTACGAAGAATTGAGCGTAACTTTTGCACACGGTGTCCGTTTTGGGTCCATAAGTACTTTTTGGAAATGTAGCGACCGTTTTGGATTGAACTCACAACTTCGTCATGACGTTCGAGGGATTTCGGCCATTTTTAGAAAGAATGAGCACTTTTATATTTGGAACGCTTGGATAGTCGGCGTGCGAAGAATTGAGCGTAACTTTTGCACACGGTGTCCGTTTTGGGCCCATAAGTACTTTTTGAAAATGTAGAGACCGTTTTGGATTGAACTCACAACTTCATCGCGATGTTCGAGGGATTTCGGCCATTTTTCGAAAGAATGAGCACTTTCATATTTGGAATGCTTGGATAGTCGGGGTACGAAGAATTGAGCCTAACGTTTGCACACGATGTCCGTTTTGGGCCCATAAGTACTTTTTGGAAATGTAGCGACCGTTTTGGAATGAACTCACAACTTCGTCGCGACGTTCGAGGGATTTCGACCATTTTTCGAAAGAATGAGCACTTTATCTTTGGAATGCATGGATAGTCGGCTTAAGAAGAATTGAGCGTAACTTTTCCACACGATGTCCGTTATGGGCCCATAAGTAATTTTTGGAAATGTAGCGACCGTTTTGGATTGAACTCAACACTTCGTCGTGACTTTCGAGGGACTTCGGCCATTTTTCGAAAGAATGAGCACTTTATATTTGGAACGCTTGGATAGTCAGCTTATGAAGAATTGAGCGTAACTTTTCCACACGGTGTCCGTTTTGGGCCCATAAGTACTTTTTGGAAATGTAGTGACCCTTTTGGATTGAACTCAACACTTCGTCGTGACTTTCGTGGGATTTCGGCCATTTTTCAAAAGAACGAGCACTTTTATATTTGGAACGCTTGGATAGTCGGCGTACGAAGAGTTGAGCGTAACTTTTGCACACGGGTTCCGTTTTGGGCCCATAAGTACTTTCCAGAAATGTAGCGACCGTTTTGGACTGAACTCACAAGTTGGTTGTGACGTTCGAGGGATTTCGGCCATTTTTTGAAAGAATGAGTACTTTTATATTTGGAACGCTTGGATAGTCGGCGTACGAAGAATTGAGCGTAACTTTTGTACACGGTGTCCGTTTCGGGCCCATAAGTACTTTTTGGAAATGTAGCGACCATTTTGGATTGAACACACGACTTCATCGTGACGTTCGAGGGATTTTGGCCATTTCTCGAAAGAATGAGCTCTTTATATTTGGAACGCTTGGATAGTCGGTGTACGAAGAATTGAGCGTAACTTTTGCACATGGTGTCCATTTTGGGCCCATAAGTACTTTTTGGAACTGTAGCAACCGTTTTGGATTGAACTCGCCACTTCATTGTGACGTTCGAGGGATTTCGACCATTTTTCAAAAGAATGACCACTTTTATATTTGGAAAGTTTGGATAGTCGGTGTACGAAGAATTGAGCACAACTTTTGCACACGGTGTTCGTTTTGGGCCCATGAGTACTTTTTGGAAATGTAGCGACCCTTTTGGATTGAACTCACAAGTTCGTCGTAACGTTCGAGGTATTTTGGCCTTTTTTGAAAGAATGAGCACTTTTATATTTGGAATGCTTGGTTAGTCGGTGTATGAAGAATTGAGCATAACTTTTGCACACGTTGTCCGTTTTTGGGCCCATAAGTACTTTTTGTAAATGTAGCGACCGTTTTGGATTGAACTCACAACTACATCGTGACGTTCGAGTGATTTCAGCCATTTTTCGAAAGAATGAGCACTTTATATTTGGAACGCTTGGATAGTCGGCTTATGAAGAATTGAGCATAACTTTTCCACC
>NW_019263473.1:0-8327 GCF_002742605.1 Olea europaea var. sylvestris
GAGTTATAGCCATTGGACTTTGAAATATACCTTACGTTACTCACTAGCATAACTGTTGAATTTTGAAAAATATCGAATTTACAGTGAGCAATGTTCAATATTTTTCAAAATTCAGTGAGGAATGCACAACATTTTCCAAAGTTCAGTGAGAAATGTACAATATTTTTCAAAGTTCAGTGGCCAAAACTCGACATCTTTAACTTCAGTGAGCATCGAAGACATGAACTTAAATTCAGTGACTAAAACTCGACATTTTAAATTTCAGTGATCAATTAAAGACATGAACCTAAGTTCAGTAACCATTGGAACAATTAACTCGAAACTTTTAGGGCCTATTCTCTTTGCTGTTTTCATGCCATTTTCAGTTTTTAATTTTCAAAAACACTGAAAACACATTTACTTACTTATTTTCAGAAAAGAATTTTTGAAAACGAGTTTAAAATTTACAAAGAAAATAGAAAACGGCGAAAAATTCATTTTGGTTGTTTTTAATTAAACCAAGCTAAAACTTGAAAAACGCGAAAAATGGGCAATTTTGCAAATAGTTGGATAACTTGGTTGAGTCATCGATTTTATGAAGGTCATGAGTTCAACTCCATTTGACTGCAATTAATACAAAATAATTTTCTTTCTATATGCACAGTACAAAATTTTTTCAAATAAATTAGTAGGCTAGTAAATTTAAACCCAGGTTTCATGGGATGCCTTTTTTCTTGGCACAGAAAGGGATATTGTGTGGCAGTAGTCTGCTCCGCTATACTACCTTTCGTCTTTTCTCGGTCGTGTCGGGACAAAAGAAAATTTGATTACAATTTTGTAGAAAGCTTGCAAAAAATTGAACATTGATTGATAAAAACTGAACATTACAATTGACAAAAGCAGAAAATTACAATTGCTGGTGCAGGGGGCGGACATCAGTGAGCTTGAAAGATTTTTAAATGACTAATACCCGCTATAATAACATTCGAAACAAAAATCTAAGTGACAGGAGTAGACGTTTAAAAGACGAGAAATCATACTAAACGCTTACTAATATCATAGCTATTTTAAAGCTGAAATAACTATTACAATGAAAAGAAAATTACAACTCAAATTTGAAGTAATATTTACAATGTGCAGTCGAAATTGGGCAAACTGCGGCTGCGATAGTGTCAAGGGGCTAAGTAAAACTGCGGTCCTTGACATTCTCCTCCATTCGTTTTGGCAACGTCTTCGGTGCCATCAATGCATGATATGCTTCAATTAATGGTTTGAAGGCTCCATCATCTTTTTCTCTTTTCCAAGTATTCTTCTCGCTGCTGCATCCAATCCATTTTACCAAGTACTCCTGATGATCTTTTCTAGAAACTCGAGTGATTCGATGGTCAAGAATAGCTTCAGCAACTTTCTTTCTAGCTTTCGTCAGTTCAAACACAGATTGCTTTGGCTCATTTCTAGACGCGTCCTCCTTATCTGCAAAGTATGGCTTCAGCCTACTAATATGAAGGATCTTGTGAATTTTACACCATGAAGGGAGTTCAACTCTATATGCAACTCTTCTAATCCTCTTCACGATGGGTAGTGGTCTAATCTATTTTGGCGTCAATCTTGAGTCCTTCCATCTTGTTGGTTTGTAAACATTTCTGTCGGGAAGCTTAACCATTACCAGATCTCCAACATTGAATTCAATAAAACGATGCTTTAGATCTTTTATACCGTTTTTGAGCTTTCTCAAGATAACTCCGAGCAATTTCAATATTTTGTTTCCACTCTTGAGAAAAGTTCTTTGCTTGAGGGGACTTGGTACTTCGTTTGATATCCACTGTATAAGGGAGTAGCGGTTGCTAGCCAGTAACAATCTCAAAAGGACTCTTATTGGTGGAAGAACTCTTTTGGGCATTGAAGCAAATTTGAGCCGCATCCAAGAGTTTTACCCAGTTTTTCTGCGAAGTAGAGATAAAGTGCTGAAGATATTCTTCTAGCATAGAATTGAAGCGCTCCGTCTGTCCGTTAGATTGTAGGTGAAAACTAGAACTAATGCTCAAAGTTGAACCAAGAAGTTTGAACAACTCAGTTCAAAATATACCAGTGAAACGAGGATTTCAATCACTGACGATGTCCTTAGGCAGTCCCCAATATTTGACAATATGTTTGAAGAAGAGTTGAGCTGTCTCTTCCACGGATACATACTTAGGCGCTGCAATGAAAGTTGTATATTTTGATAGACGGTCCGCTACGACGATGATAGTGCCAAAGTCCTCAACTTTTGGCAACCCAATAATGTAGTCCATCGATACACTTTTGAATGGCCGGGTTGGGACGAAAAGGGGCTCCAGCAAGCCCGCCTTTTTTGATGATCTGCCTTATCTTGCTGATAAATAAGATAGGTTTTTACATAGGTTGCAATGTCGTCCCACATTTGGGGCCAGTAGTATGCACGTTGCAGTAATGCACAAGTGCTTTCTTCTCCGGGATGCCTAGCCCAAATCGTGTCATGGCATTATGTAATTAGTGATTTCCTCAAATCTCCGCCCTTAGGAACATATAGGCAGTCTCGCTTTGTCTTCACTAGTTCCCCATCGAGCCAGAATTGTCGGGTTCTACCCTGCTGATGAGGTCGACCAAATATCGAGTAGCCGGGTCCTTCTCCATAAGTGCCCGAATTTGGTCACTTGTGTTTGTGGAGACAGCGCTCTCTAAAAGAGTAGCTACGGAGCAAATGGCAGTCAAATCGGCCCGTCGACTAAGAGCATCAACAACATGATTACTAGATCCGGGACGATACTCTAGTATAAAATTGAACTCTGAAAGAAATTCCTGCCAACGAGCCCGCTTGCTCGATAGTTTTGGTTGGGACATGAAGTGACTAACTACAGTGTTATCTGTCTTCACAATAAATGGAGACCCAAGCAAATAGTGACGCCATCCTTTGAGACAATAGACTACTGCCAACAATTCCTTTTCATGTGCCCAGTAACGACGTTCTGTTTGGTTTAACTTCTGGCTCTCATATGCTACCGGTCGTCCTTCTTGCATAAGGACTCCACCAAGTGCAAAATCTGAAGCATCTGTATGAACTTCAAATGGCTTAGTCATATCCGGTAAGGCTAAAACCAGGTTCGTCCACATGGACTTCTTCAACCTTTCAAAAGCAGTTTGACATTGGGATGACCAATCCCAATCCTTATCCTTTTTTTGTCAATTCGGTAAGTGGCAGTGCAATTTCTGAGTAGCTTTTCACAAATTTTCGATAGTAATTGCATAACCCAAGAAATAAACATACATTATGGACGGTTTTTGGTGGTTGCCAATCTTTGATGGTTATAATCTTTTTCGAATCCATGCAGATTTTACCTTGTTCAATGATGTGATCCAATAAACTGATAGATGTCTAAGCAAATGAGCATTTAGACGGTTTGGCATAGAGTTCATTCTTCCGTAACCAATTAAAAACTTACCTCACATGTTGGACATGTTTCTCCAATGTCTCGCTGTAGATTACTATGTCGTCCAAGTACACCACAACAAAATCATCTAAGAACCTATGAAGTACCTATGTTCCTCCAATGTCTCGCTGTAGATTACTATGTCGTCCAAGTACACTACGACAAAATCATCTAAGAACCTATGAAGTACCTGATTCATCATAGTACAAAACGTTGCGGGAGCATTTGTCAAATCAAAAGGCATCACTTTAAATTTAAAGGCTCCATATCTGGTTACCACCATAGTCTTTGCTTCATCTCCCTCCTTGATCCCGAACTTGGCAGTATCCGGACCTAAGATCAATTTTTGTGTAATACTTCGCCCAACTCAGTCGATCGAAGCAATTCGCAACCAGTGAGATATGATAGCTATTGTTTACAGTAATCTTGTTCAAGGCTCGATAGTCATAGCACATTCTAAGAGAACCATCAGCCTTTTTCTGAAACAATACAGGAGCTCCGTATGGCGACTTCGCAAGCACAATGATTCTACTCTCCAACATTTCTCCCAATTGCATCCTAAGTTCTTCAAACTTAGGCTGAGACATAAGGTATGGTGCCCTAGCGGGAGGTTTGGCACCTGGAATAAGTTCAACTCATGATCAATCGTCCTTCTTGGTGGTAATTTCTTTGGTAATTCGTCCGACATGTTGTCCTCAAATTCCTGAATAAGCCTTTTAACGGGTTTAGGAATAGGACCATTCGCCTCTTCGATCTCCTCTAATCGAAGAGTGCACAAAAAAGAAGGTTCATTTCTCTTAAAACCCTTACTAAATTACATGGTTGAGATACTCTTCTTGCCCATCCTCCCAACTTGTGTAGGGATGACACACGGCTTATTACCCATCATCATTAACGAATCAGAATATGGCAACACTGCTGTCTTAATATCCCGAAGAAATTTCAATCCCAGAATAAGCTTGAAATCATCCATCTGAACTGCAGATAAATTTGTCCTTCCCTCGAAAGCACCTACTTTGATCAATACTGATTTCGCCACTCTAGCTATTGGTTGAGCAGCGGAGTTGATTGCTTTGACTTTTTCACTACCCTTTTCTAGAACAAGTTCGAGTCGCTCTACTTCGGTACATGCAAGGTAGTTGTGGGTAGCACCAATATCCACCATAGCCCTGATTGGCTTCCCGTTGATTTTTACATCAATGTAAATTAAGCCTTTGGCCCTACAAATTTGAGCCTCGCTTCTTCCATCTTTGCCTCTTTCAATAGGATATCATTCTTTTCAGCAACTCGATGCGACAGTGTGTTACACCGATGTGAAAATACCCCAACTACGTCCTCATCCTTTTCGGAGTCGGTCTCACTATGAAAATTAGCCTAAGGGGCCTCTTGTTTTGAACTTGACCCGCTACTTGCTAGCTGACAATATGCATTCACCATCCACTTTTGAGGACACTCCGACACCCGATGAGGTCTTTCGCATAAAAAGCACATCAATTTGGGGGTGGCATCAGTTCGGCCCTCCATTGCTTTTTCTTTGTTCCAGTTGTTATTGTTGCTGCCGTTAAAATTTTTTTGACGGCTATTATGATAGTTTTCCTGAAAGCCACGGGTGCTTTGATAGGCTTCTCCTTTATTTTGAGAGTAACAATATCCCCCATTTAGGTTCAAGTTGGGTCTGTAAGGTCTGTTACCACCTCCAATTGCTTGATTACTCCCCAAAGGTCGAACTTTTCTAGATTCCGTTTGGTAGTCGCTCAAGCATTCAACGGCTCCCATGGCCGTGCTCAAATCAGTAACTCTTTGTCTTTGAAGTTCCGTGTGTGTCCACTGTTTCAACCTGTAACGCTCTGAATTCTAATAGCCCGAAACATTACGAAACATGAATATACCTTGAAATAAACAGTTTTAATATAACGAGAAATTCTGTAAAAAATTGAATAACATTTAATCAAAAGATAAATTTAAATATGCGGAATGTTTGAAAACATATCATTCATCCAAAAATTATTAGAACAGTTAAAACTAATTGAAAATTTATATTGCACTCACAATTGGGTCAAAAATGAATAACCCATTATTAGTTCTGGTGTTTTTGAAAATTAAAATACTTCATGACGAGGATACGTTGGTCTAATAGCAAATCTATCCACCGCCGTCCAGCATACTAATTATTGTCTCAAAATTATAAATAAGGGGATGAGTATAGTATAACGAATTATACTCAATGAGATACTTGCTACTCCACATTCAAGTCAAACAAGAAATTACAAATAAATTATCTTACCAACATAACATGGGAATTATCACTCCATGACAAATGATAATTCTAGCAAGTGCTGCAAAATAACGTGAAGGCTAAATTGTGCCTTGAAAATAACGTGAAGGCTAAATTGTACCTTAAAATGTATCATGATTTCTCCCGAAGGAGCCTGAATTGAAGTAATTAAATTCATAATAACGTATTTGAAAAGATGTGGAAAAAATCACTAATAGCACTGAGTATCTCACCTTTTGAAGATGAAAGTGGAGAATAAAATTGCAGAAATGTGATTGCAATTTCAAAACCTTAAAAAATCTAAATAATATAGAGGAATATTTTAAAGAGGGAGAGGTAATGGACGTGTAGTAGAATGTGGCTTTAGTGCTCTATTTATACTGTTGAAGTCGGGTAATTACGTGGGGGAAGTAGAATTTCAGCCATATTTAAATTCGTATTTCATGCAATCTTCTGAGAAATTGATTCATAATTCTCGATTGATATAGTATGACTGGAGATTAATTATTGGTTTTCTGCCAATTTCTATATCAATTACAATTACAACAAGAAAATGTTAGGCATTACACTGCATGACTTTTACACGTGGACGGGGAAAACAAATCTGCCTCCTATTTGCATAATTTACTTTAATACAAACATCTTAAATTGTCAATCTTCTAATGGCCGAAAATTATAAAATGTATGCTTATTAATTAAATTAGAATTTCAGTCCAATCTTCTCAAAATTTGTTCCAATTAGGGGACACAATGATTACTAATTATATGGACACGTTAAAATTGTAATGAAATGCATGGGTTACTCATGTACTAAAGTCTAACATCAAATAATTCAAATTCCTTTGATTTGCATTTAACTAAATTTGTAAGCAGGAATTACGTTTTAATTGATTACCTCTTAATTAAAAATGTATAATTATTAATACTTAACATAAAGATTTTGTTTAACCAAAACTTAAAATTCTAATTTATTTAGCTAAACTAGTGGTGGCAGTCAACTGGCGAAAAATATAATCCTTTAAAACTCTTATAACCATAATATTCTTTAGACGGCTAAAACTCGGGTTTAACTTGACCAAATTAAATTTTTCTTGAGTCCATAATTTGTCATTTATTATGAGCTTCAAAATGAACCCAATATTGGTAGAGTAATTCTAACTCCTTCAATAGTTAACTATTTGGCCCATTTAATAAAGTATAAAATAATTTGATATTTATTTTTTTTCTCAATTTGGTCCCTCAACTAATAAGATAACTATAGAGATAATCAATTAACTTGCATAAGAACTTAACCAAACATTGCATTCCTATTAAATGGCAAATAAAAATATATGCGAATTTAAGTTAAAAATTCAGGATTCTACACAACCCTTCCATAAAGGTGAAGAGTTTATCCTTTTCCGACATATCTTGAGTATTTAGCATATGCCCTGAAAAGGATTTCACATACTCCCTGATAGAGTTTGTGTGTTTCAGGTCTTGAAGTGCTCATCGAGCTTGATACTCGACATTTTTCAGGAAAAATTGAGATCTGATCGCTTCGTTGAGGAAATCCTAAGAATCTATTCGGATCCTGTTGGCCTGAAAGTCAGCATATTGGGTTTGCGACTATAATTTTGCATCTCCACCCAGATACATAGTAGCTGTGGTTATCTTTCTAGCTTCGTCTTCGATCGAAGCTGCGAAAAAGTACTGTTCCATGTCAAATAAGAAGTTTTCGACTTCTTTTGCATCACGTGCCCCTCTGTAGGTACATGGTTCAGGAATTTTGAGTTTGGGAGCATACTTAGGTACGTGAGCTTGCCCATTGCCCACCGCACGTTGGAGTACTTGTAATTGAGCTCTCAACGCTTCCATTTCATCCTGCAGATCAGGAATGATTGCAGTAGCTTCAATCATTGCTGCGCAAGCCCTTTGGCTTTCATCCAGTTGGATATGTAATCCATGAATCTCGGATTCTACCATCTTGACTTTTTCCTTGAGACCTTCCAAAGCATAGCACAACTTAATAGTTGTCTCATTAAGCGCATCCACGCGCTGTTTAGTAGTACTCTTCTTTTGAGGCTCTCCCACTTCAGTGGTGTGGGATGTAATTGGATCTATAGCTTTCTTATTGAGGGTCGTGAACCGCAGCTCTGATACCAACTTTCACGATGTGCCTTTCTTCTTGGCACAGAAAGGGACACCGTGTGGCAGAAGTCTGCTCCGCTAGACTACCTTCAGCCTTTTCTCGATCGCGTCGGGACGAAAGAAAATTTGATTACAATTTTGTAAAAAGCTTACAACAGAGAATTTGAATACATTGAAAGTAAATTGAACATTGATTGATGAAAACTGAACATTATAATTGACGAAAGCAGAAAATTACAATTGCTAGTGCAGGGGGCGAACACCAGTGAGCATGAAAGATTTTTGAATGACTAATACCCTTTATAATAGCATTCGGAACAAAAACCTAAGTGACAGGAGTAAAAATTTAAAAGACGATGAATCATACTAAATGTTTACTACTGAAATAACTATTATAATAAAAAGAAAATTACAACTTAAACTTGAGGTAATATTTACAATGTGCTGTCGAAATTGGGCAAACTGCGACTGCGATAGTATCAAGGGGCTAAGTAAAG
>NW_019263473.1:8596-11848 GCF_002742605.1 Olea europaea var. sylvestris
TAAGATCAATTTTTGTGTAATACTTCGCCCAACTCAGTCGATCGAAGCAATTCGCAACCAGTCTCATATGATAGCTATTGTTTACAGTAATCTTGTTCAAGGCTCGATAGTCATAGCACATTCTAAGAGAACCATCAGCCTTTTTCTGAAACAATACAGGAGCTCCGTATGGCGATTTCGCAAGCACAATGATTCTACTCTCCAACATTTCTCCCAATTGCATCCTAAGTTCTTCAAGCTTAGGCTGAGACATAAGGTATGGTGCCCTAGCGGGAGGTTTGGCACCTGGAATAAGTTCAACTCATGATCAATCGTCCTTCTTGGTGGTAATTTCTTTGGTAATTCGTCCGACATGTTGTCCTCAAATTCCTGAATAAGCTTTTTAACGGGTTTAGGAATAGGACCATTCGCCTCTTCGATCTCCTCTAATCGAAGAATGCACAAAAAAGAAGGTTCATTTCTCTTAAAACCCTTACTAAATTACATGGCTGAGATACTCTTCTTGCCCATCCTCCCAACTTGTGTAGGGATGACACACGGCTTATTACCCATCATCATTAACGAATCGGAATATGGCAACACTGCTGTCTTAATATCCCGAAGAAATTTCAATCCCAGAATAAGCTTGAAATCATCCATCTGAACTGCAGATAAATTTGTCCTTCCCTCGAAAGCACCTACTTTGATCAATACCGATTTCGCCACTCTAGCTATTGGTTGAGCAGCGGAGTTGATTGCTTTGACTTTTTCACTACCCTTTTCTAGAACAAGTTCGAGTCGCTCTACTTCGGTACATGCAAGGTAGTTGTGGGTAGCACCAATATCCACCATAGCCCTGATTGGCTTCTCGTTGATTTTTACATCAATGTACATTAAGTCTTTGGCCCTACAAATTTGAGCCTCGCTTCTTCCATCTTTGCCTCTTTCAATAGGATATCATTCTTTTCAGCAACTCGATGCGACAGTGTGTTACACCGATGTGAAAATACCCCAACTACGTCCTCATCCTTTTCGGAGTCGGTCTCACTATGAAAATTAGCCTAAGGGGCCTCTTGTTTTGAACTTGACCCGCTACTTGCTAGCTGACAATATGCATTCACCATCCACTTTTGAGGACACTTCGACACCCGATGAGGTCTTTCGCATAAAAAGCACATCAATTTGGGGGTGGCATCAGTTCGGCCCTCCATTGCTTTTTTCTTTGTTCCAGTTGTTATTGTTGCTGCCGTTAAAATTTTTTTGACGGCTATTATGATAGTTTTCCTGAAAGCCACGGGTGCTTTGATAGGCTTCTCCTTTATTTTGAGAGTAACAATATCCCCCATTTAGGTTCAAGTTGGGTCTGTAAGGTCTGTTACCACCTCCAATTGCTTGATTACTCCCCAAAGGTCGAACTTTTCTAGATTCCGTTTGGTAGTCGCTCAAGCATTCAACGGCTCCCATGGCCGTGCTCAAATCAGTAACTCTTTGTCTTTGAAGTTCCGTGTGTGTCCACTGTTTCAACCTGTAACGCCCTGAATTCTAATAACCCGAAACGTTACGAAACATGAATATACCTTGAAATAAACAGTTTTAATATAACGAGAAATTCTGTAAAAGATTGAATAACATTTAATCAAAAGATAAATTTAAATATGCGGAACGTTTGAAAACATATCATTCATCCAAAAATTATTAGAACAGTTAAAACTAATTGAAAATTTATATTGCACTCACAATTGGGTCAAAAATGAATAACCCATTATTAGTTCTAGTGTTTTTGAAAATTAAAATACTTCATGACGAGGATCCGTTGGTCTAATAGCAAATCTATCCACCACCGTCCAGCATACTAATTATTGTCTGAAAATTATAAATAAGGGGATGAGTATAGTATAACGAATTATACTCAATGAGATACTTGCTACTCCACATTCAAGTAAAAGAAATTACAAATAAATTATCTTACCAACATAACATGGGAATTATCACACCATGACAAATGATAATTCTAGCAAGTGCTGCAAAATAACGTGAAGGCTAAATTGTGCCTTGAAAATAACGTGAAGGCTAAATTGTGCCTTAAAATGTATCATGATTTCTCCCGAAGGAGCCTGAATTGAAGTAATTAAATTCATAATAACGTATTTGAAAAGATGTGGAAAAAATCACTAATAGCACTGAGTATCTCACCTTTTGAAGATGAAAGTGGAGAATAAAATTGCAGAAATGTGATTGCAATTCCAAAACCTTAAAAAATCTAAATAATATAGAGGAATATTTTAAAGAGGGAGAGGTAATGGACGTGTAGTAGAATGTGGCTTTAGTGCTCTATTTATACTGTTGAAGTCGGGTAATTACGTGGGAGAAGTAGAATTTCAGCCATATTTAAATTCGTATTTCATGCAATCTTCTGAGAAATTGATTCATAATTCTCGATTGATATAGTATGACTGGAGATTAATTATTGGTTTTCTGCCAATTTCTATATCAATTACAATTACAACAAGGAAATGTTAGGCATTACACTGCATGACTTTTACACGTGGACGGGGAAAACAAATCTGCCTCCTATTTGCATAATTTACTCTAATACAAACATCTCAAATTGTCAATCTCCTAATGGCCGAAAATTATAAAATGTATGCTTATTAATTAAATTAGAATTTCAGTCCAATCTTCCCAAAATTTGTTCCAATTAAGGGACACAATGATTACTAATTATATGGACACGTGAAAGTTGTAATGAAATGCATGGGTTACTCATGTACTAAAGTCTAACATCAAATAATTCAAATTCCTTTGATTTGCATTTAACTAAATTTGTAAGCAGGAATTACGTTTTAATTGATTACCTCTTAATTAAAAATGTATAATTATTAATACTTAACATAAAGACTTTGTTTAACCAAAACTTAAAATTCTAATTTATTTAGCTAAACTAGTGGTGGCAGTCAACTGGCGAAAAATCTAATCCTTTAAAACTCTTATAACCATAATATTCTTTAGACGGCTAAAACTCGGGTTTAACTTGACCAAATTAAATTTTTCTTGAGTCCATAATTTGTCATTTATTATTAGCTTCAAAATGAACCCAATATTGGTAGAGTAATTCTAACTCCTTCAATAGTTAACTATTTGGCCCATTTAAAAAAGTATAAAATAATTTGATATTTTTTTTTTCAATTTGGTCCCTCAACTAATAAGATAACTATAGAGATAATCAATTAACTTGCATAAGAACTTAACCAAACATTGCATTCCTATTAAATG
>NW_019263473.1:14088-15612 GCF_002742605.1 Olea europaea var. sylvestris
TTGTAATGAAATGCATGGGTTACTCATGTACTAAAGTCTAACATCAAATAATTCAAATTCTTTTGATTTGCATTTAACTAAATTTGTAAGCAGGAATTACGTTTTAATTGATTACCTCTTAATTAAAAATGTATAATTATTAATACTTAACATAAAGATTTTGTTTAACCAAAACTTAAAATTCTAATTTATTTAGCTAAACTAGTGGTGGCAGTCAACTGGCGAAAAATCTAATCCTTTAAAACTCTTATAACCATAATATTCTTTAGACGGCTAAAACTCGGGTTTAACTTGACCAAATTAAATTTTTCTTGAGTCCATAATTTGTCATTTATTATTAGCTTCAAAATGAACCCAATATTGGTAGAGTAATTCTAACTCCTTCAATAGTTAACTATTTGGCCCATTTAATAAAGTATAAAATAATTTGATATTTATTTTTTTTCTCAATTTGGTCCCTCAACTAATAAGATAACTACAGATATAATCAATTAACTTGCATAAGAACTTAACCAAACATTGCATTCCTATTAAATGGCAAATAAAAATATATGCGAATTTAAGTTAAAAATTCAGGATTCTACACAACCCTTCCATAAAGGTGAAGAGTTTATCCTTTTCCGACATATCTTGAGTATTTAGCATATGCCCTGAAAAGGATTTCACATACTCCCTGATAGAGTTTGTGTGTTT
The DNA here is from genome assembly GCF_002742605.1 of Olea europaea var. sylvestris. Lineage (NCBI taxonomy): Eukaryota > Viridiplantae > Streptophyta > Magnoliopsida > Lamiales > Oleaceae > Olea > Olea europaea. Next base: position 14,782 of record NW_019263473.1, read on the forward strand.
CAGGTCTTGAAGTGCTCATCGAGCCTGATACTCGACATTTTTCAGGAAAAATTGAGATCTGATCGCTTCGTTGAGGAGATCCCAAGAATCTATTCGGATCCTGTTGGCATGAAAGTCAGCATATTGGGTTTGCCACTATAATTTTGCATCTCCACCCAGATACATAGTAGCTGTGGTTATCTTTCTAGCTTCGTCTTCAATCGAAGCTGCGAAAAAGTACTGTTCCATGTCAAATAAGAAGTTTTCGACTTCTTTTGCATCACGTGCCCCTCTGTAGGTACATGGTTCAGGAATTCTGAGTTTGGGAGCATACTTAGGTACGTGAGCTTGCCCATTGCCCACCGTACGTTGGAGTACTTGTAATTGAGCTCTCAACGCTTCCATTTCATCCTGCAGATCAGGAATGATTGCAGTAGCTTCAATCATTGTTGCGCAAGCCCTTTGGCTTTCATCCAGTTGGATATGTAATCCATGAATCTCGGATTCTACCATCTTGACTTTTTCCTTGAGACCTTCCAAAGCATAGCACAACTTAATAGTTGTCTCATTAAGCGCATCCACGCGCTGTTTAGTAGTACTCTTCTTTTGAGGCTCTCCCACTTCAGTGGTGTGGGATGTAATTCGATCTATAGCTTTCTTATTGAGGGTCGTGAACCGCAGCTCTGATACCAACTTTCACGATGTGCCTTCTTCTTGGCACAGAAAGGGACACCGTGTGGCAGAAGTCTGCTCCGCTAGACTACCTTCCGCCTTTTCTCGATCGCGTCGGGACGAAAGAAAATTTGATTACAATTTTGTAAAAAGCTTACAACAGAGAATTTGAATACATTG
>NW_019263474.1:0-1657 GCF_002742605.1 Olea europaea var. sylvestris
ATTTCTTCTCCTTTTTTTCCCTCCTTAAACATCGCTTATTATATGATAATAGACGATTATAAAAGATAATTAGGATATTTTTGGATTTGAGGATATAATTAATTGAGACCATTGGATTAGTATAAATTTAAGGGTTCTAGTTATTTGTCAAAAAATTTGGTGGGGAAAACGTTCCCATATTTTCTTATTGTTGGAACGTAGAAGCAGAATTGTCTAGAAATTAATTTTTTAAATTTAATAAACAAGATTGTATGTGTATATTATATCGAGAATAAATTATTCGAACTTTTACTCAAAATAAATGGTCAATTTTTGAATTAATTTTGAATCATGAACTTCTAGTTTTTTGGATCATGAACTTCCAACTTTTTAATTACAAGAACTTGATGCTTCAGACCTCCAAGTCTTCTATGATATTTTCTAAGGTCAAGACTATACCGATGGGTGGGCACTTTTTTTAATTAAATCAAGAAACTAATTCTCGAATTGGACAATTGAATAAGATGAGAAAATAATCTCTTTTTCTCTCTTCAAATTTGAATATTAAGGAATTATGTATTATGATTATTGTATAATCCCATAGGATGTCTAGTTTCTGTCTAACCTTTATTTATAGAGATAAAATAGTTACAATCCTTGTACAATAATAATTTCACATTCAAATAAGAGTTCTAAACAAAATCCAAGTATGAGTTTTAATTAAAGTTCAAATCCAATTAGTTGACATTTAATTACATATGTAATCTTAGAATTTTAGTTACAATTATAATTAAGTTTATAGTATTCATAGTAATTACAACTAAGTTCAAAACTTTATTGTAATACAATTAAGCTCAAAACTATTATAATTATCGCAGTTAAGTTCAAATACTTTATAGAGCTACCGTAAGGACTTGATTGGACATTTATTATCAAAATTTCAATAATTAGATCCTATCTAGTTGACCTTAGACCACTCGATCTAATTATAAGTATTTGTTTTTTTTTTCATTAAAGGCAAAAGATTGAATTCTCGGAGTATATAATATCATAGAAGCTAATAAATTTCTAATACTTTCCTTTGACCTATCATTTATGTATTTTATCCCCATTCAAGATCCGAAAATTAGATATGAGTATAAAATGACCATTTTGCAATTCTAATTATTCTCACTAACTTAGTATCATTTTCTTCAATGGTTCTATGAACTAGCTCACACAAATGTCGAAGTTTACCAGTTGCTAAACACGGAACTCAGATTTTTATCGTTCAACAGACTATACTTAAGAAATCACTCTACCCATTTTTTATGGTGACTGTTTCGGACATAAATTCGTGTTCTCTAATTCACTCATTCTCAAATTCCCAACTCATCAAGATATCTTACCAATCAAATTGATCTCACATATTATGAATCAAAGAACCATTAAAATCACAAAATATAAATAATGCCGTCAAGGATTTTAAATGAAATACACAGCAGTCAAGTGGAATTTAATTCTCCACACATCATACTATGGAATTAAATTCGACACGTGGTCTGTTCACTACTCTCCAAATGTACTTATGTCACCTTTAACTTTTTTTTGTGATGAGGACAAATCACAAACATGAATGGTAAATCAATCAACATTACAACCTTCCAGTAAAAAATATCAACTCTTATATATTGATAGT
>NW_019263474.1:8831-9954 GCF_002742605.1 Olea europaea var. sylvestris
TTTGAATTTGTGTGTAATATTATTTTACTGAAGAATGAGTAGTTGAAATAATGTCAAAATATTGTTTAATAATATATTTTTTTTCCCCAAAGAATGGGGCTCAAATAGGACTAATTCTGGAAGAATCGTTCTATCTATTCGCTAAAATCCTATACCGCAAGTGTAGGGTCGCATTTAAGCAATAGAGCGGATTTTTTGAGTCCGAGTCAATCCTTTGAAGAGTGTTTATTCCAATTACACGGGAGTTGAATCGAAAAACAATCAAGACATGCACAGTTAATATCTTTGAATTTGAAAATAAAAAGAAATTGATTCTAAGTATTCAAGTGAAATACCCAATTGCAATTATGATAGGAGTTAGATTTTAATCGGGTTGGGATTCATGATTCCACTTGCCTGTCACTAAATTAATTCCTCAAAACAATTCAATAGAACATTGCTCACTTTTCTCATCAAACCCAATTCTCCTATTTTAGTTAATTAACTTTCTCAAGTGAAACTAACCCTTATCAATTGGTTTAACTTACTATATCTCTATGTCGATTAAACACGATTGAAAACATTAAATATTAATGAAAATAACTCAAAGGGTTATCTAGGGCTAAGAATATATCTCTATTTCCACAAGAACCTAGGGTTTCTACCACCTTAGTCTAAAATGTGCAATAATTTCTCAATAATCACACAAATCACTAGATATTATCACATAGTGCCACAATAATGATAATGCACTAAAAACAATGGTAAAAACACAATAACATAAGCATTAAATAGTGGATAAAGAAATTTATATAGTTAAGCCAAGCTCCTCATTCATCTCAACACCAAAATGTTTAGCCTATTGTATTTGTAGGGTACAAAATGAAAGGATTAAAGGAATACAGCACAAAAGTTGAGAAAAATGTAATGTAAAATACAAGACAAAGAAATAAACCCGTCCCTTGATCGGATCCTTGAAGTTTGCTTGGTTTTGTTCTTGATTTCTCAAAAAATTTCTCCCTTTGGTGTAGTATTTTTTCTCCTTTTTGCTTGCCCCATTTTCTTTCTAAGCTAGGGTTCTTTTTTAAGTGAATGAAGAATGAGAGAAAAATGGATCAATTTTGCCTTTTAAATGACTCAAAAA
>NW_019263474.1:10281-14943 GCF_002742605.1 Olea europaea var. sylvestris
CAACATATTTAGGAGTGTAAAATTGTGTAATTAACTCACACCTATGCTTTCGAATCATGCTACCAAATACAATATGAGCTTGTCCAATGCTTGATTGCGTATGTGTGTGCATAGTCACATTTAATTGTTATCTAAATTCAGAAACAATTATCAAGACAGAAAAAATTTCAAATTAGCTCCAACCCGACCCTTTGTAGTCAAATATTTTCCTTTCCCTCTCGTGAAATTCACACCAAAATATAGCAATTTCATTCTCTTCCCCAAGTGTAAAACTAAAAGTTACTCTCTAATCACTCGTTGTTTTTTCCACTCTAGTTTGGTTGGGTCTAACAAGCAATATCAATCTCTATTCATGTGATGGTTTTCCACTAATGAGTGCTGCCATATTCAAGTTTATACTAAGCAATTCAAACCCACTATTTATCTAAGCCCAAATATCAATTACAATTTCATAACAAATAAATTTTTTTTTATTGCCAAATCCTATGTTTTACCTCACTCTCTTAAGCTTTCTTCTTGACCCTTGTAGCGAGCTTTAGATCGATAACTTCTCGGTTGTTTAGACCAAAGGGTACCGGGTTTTAAAATGCCCCTATGGACTTAATAACTTGAGTAAAAAAAGCGCTACGAAGTGAGGCCCAAGATTCAACAAGTACAATAATGCTCCCTTTATTTTTATTTTTTTTAAGTATTAACAAATATGGGGGCTTAGATCCCTAGCATATGGTCGTTACCCAGCTTATCCCTATAATATAAAAGAGGCACTTCACTTTGGCATTGTTCATCTTATTTCCTTTTTCCTTTCATTTTTTTTATTTCGTCCTCACAATTGATTCAAAAACGGCACCGTTTTATGCTCTGCCATTCACATCCCTTGTCTTCTCTAACATGCCATATTTATGTCAGACGTCATATCCTTTCGTCTTTCCCATTCCTCCATCTACTCTCATGCTATCACAAAAAAAATTGAGATGACGACACCGTCATTTGCTTCCTCCGCAGCGCAAAGGAAACTACGCGAAGTAGAATATCTGCTTCTAGAAACCATCCAGCCTCTTCCACTCTCATTTGCTTCTTTGTTTGACTGGAACTTCGGCCCTCTCTTTCTCTTGTTTCACAGTAAGTTCTCGGCCTATTTTTCGCTGATTTGTTCTTCTTGTAGCTCGACTAACCGAGAAATCTGATTTTTTTTACTGTACGGATGAACAGTAATTTTTTTTGATCCAGAAATCAATAACAAAACCAACAAAGAAAACGAAAATTGAGCCCAGAAACGGAATTTGAAGATTTTGATGAAACTTTTGGATCAAAGAATCAAGAAAACCTTCTGGACACAAAAACACAAGGAATTGAAAAAAAAATTAGAAAACAAAGGATATAACCTGATTAAATTGGAGCCAAAGCTCTGATACCAACTAATGCGAACCCCATAGCAATGAAAACTACGAAACCCACAATGAGATTGATGCGGAACCCAAGAACGCCAATACTAACTCGGTTTTGGATCTTGAACCCCAAGAATTGAACCAAGAAACCCTAGATTAGTGAAGAACCTAAAACCCCTTGATTACAATTAAAAGAACACACAATCCGATTGATTAGAACGCCACAAAAAGTTGAATCTTGATAAGTTCCAAGATTGTTCAAGAAGAACAATAAATTGAAAGAAGAAATTTCTCTCTCTATAATATTAATTCAAAAGTCAAAAGTTCAAAGGTGTTACAATGAAAAGTAATCTCCTATTTATACTAATGAATAAAAACGTCCAAAATCATCAAATTATGGTAATAATTTGATTTCATAAAAATTCTATCGAAACTAGGAAATTCGGCCAAAAATAGAAAATTCGCCAATTTTTTTTGGCTTGTGCGGCCGCATGGTGTAAATCCATGCGGTCGCATGGTTCATCAAGAAAGGCAATTTTTATTTTTGGTATGCACGTGTGCGGCCGCATGGTGCTGTTTTCTGCCTCCGCTTTCGTCGCTTGATAACAAATTGATCCAAGTCGATTCGGCCTTCGACCCGAACATGAAAGTTGCTCTATTTTGAGTCCTGAACATGGTTCCATCAATTGTTTCTTGAACAAGCAATCACATCGCTTGTTTCACTTGCTTTGCCCTTGATCACGTCATTGGTCCGCCATCAACTATCAACGGGTCTCGTCTCGCACTTGCCTTCGTCGGGTTCGACTCCTGGATCATATCAGGTAAGCTCATTTCTGATCTCATTTTTCTTCTCTTTCTTTGGGCATTCTTTTTTTGAGAATAAATTGGAGATTTCAAAGAGAGTAGGGATTTTGAAATGAAGACATTTTATGTTCGCAACTTTTCATTTGGGTGTTATGTTTGGGGTTGTCAAAGCTCCCTTCTTGTTCTTCTTTTTTAGATTTTAATCTAAGCCTTGCAATATTTTTGTGATATTAAAAAATATGAACAAGGAATCGAAAGAATTTGCTGGAGAAATATGTGACATTTATTTTTTGCTCTTGTGCGGGTTATTGAAACATTGTTTCTGTGACAAATATCACCTTTTCTACTTGGGACAAACCCTCTTCGGCTCTTCCAACTTCCAGACTTCAGCCGCAACGTTTGAGGACTGAGGTAAATTATTTAGTTTTTTGGTTTAATTTCAATAAGTAATTACAATGTGACTTTAGTTTTGTTTGGGTTGATTCTGTTTTGCTGCAATTAATGTTCCTTTACAATTAACAATGTGTATTTTATTCTTTAGAGCTTTGCTGAAAACCTGTGCCCATTTACTATTTCTTTAATTTGTTTAGTCTTCTTAAGTTCAAACCTACTCTTACATATATATTTTAATCAGCATTTCCACCATTTCGTCTTTGCTTCTCATAGTTCATGAGATTCTATCTTCCAATCTTCATCGTGTTTGTATCAAAGTATTTGTTTTATGAGAACTGCTTTGTAATTTGCTCAATTTTCGAATAGTAAGTTATTTGAAGTGATCATACTTGCTCTTTTAAATGCTTGACCTGTGTTGTCCACTTGTAAATGCTCGTCTCTGGTTGCTGCAGTGCTTCTGTGTTGTGCATTTCTTTGCGACGTCTCTCAGCCTTTCCTATCTCGTTTTATATTCCTTAACACTCGAATCAACATAATATGCGACTCTATTTGTAGACTCACATAAGCTTGTTGATTAATAATGTCTAAATGATGTGAATAAAATTTGTATTTTTGTGGGTTTTAACTTTAACAAAAGACATTTACATTCATTGATAGCATCACTAACAAAACAAAAAGTATTTGCTTGATGTGAACCCAAAAGTAAGAAAAATAATAGAGCGTAACAATCTGATTATATTTGGTGCAAGATTAGATTAAAGCACAGTTCGAGGAGCTTAGGTCCATGAGGAATTATTTTTGGTTCCAAGATCTTTTTAGGCATTTAGATCTATATATCTGTTGGCATTTATGGATTTACATATATTTTCTACAAGTAATATATGACTATGGATTCTTGCACATCTGATTGTATTCTACTAAAGTATTATGCATACTCTAATTCTAAGTACAGCCTTGCAATTTTTCTCAAAATTATGTTGCATTTGTGCCATTTTTACGACCGTATAATTTATTTTATGCTGTTCATTTACTTTAATTCAAATGGGTTGCCAGTTCGCAGAATAATCTTCTAAAAAATTTAAGTTAAAGGAGCATTGGTTTTCAATTTTATGTTTTCACCATTTGTCTAAATTTGGTGTAGTAGGAGTAATTGATTAAAAATTGATTTTTCTGCATTGGAAAAGAACGATTAGAGATTTTGGACTAGAATTTATGTATAGATGGATTAACTCTCTATTGTACATTTGTCTAACAACAATTCTTAGCCATGTTTGGACAATAATTCTTGTATAATCTATATGTTGTCTCTATAGTATAAATATTATGTCAAACAAAACTGATCTACCACACCGTTTTGTTCAAGCTATCAAACTTTCGTTGGACCATAATGTTCACTTGGTAAGTCTTCAAATGATCTCTTTGTCACCGTTTACTGATAATTAATGAAATTATATACCAAGTAAACCATATTTTCATGAGACTTATATCTTTTTCCTATAGTTGCTTCCTAGATCTTTTGTAGAATGCTCAGGACGTGACCTTGGTGATACAGTACGTTTAACTGGTTACGATGGAATTATTTGTAACATACAATTGGAGAGAGTTGATGATAATATATATATCTTGGTACGGATGGCCACAATTCTTTGATCACCATAACTTAGAAGATGGTTATGTTCTCGTCTTTGAATATAATGGAAATTCTACTTTCGATGTTTCGATATTCGAATGTTCAGGCGTGGAAGTAATGTATGAGTCTGATATGTTTGACATAGAGACTTCACGTACTGGTAATCCTATCTTCCGAGTAACATTAAAAGCTAATTGTGATGGTCATCGAAAAATTGTATGCTCCTTTGTAACTTAAATCTTTCCTGAACTACACAAAACATTTCCATACTTATCATTCTTGCTGAATTTTGGATTTAACTATTTATAGATTTGTCATTTTGCTTTGTAGTACGTACCTGGGACCTTCGCTCGATTGTTCTTATCAGCGTCTGTCCAGAATGTTCAGATCCATGATCGTTCACATCATAATTGGTCCATACGTACAAACTTAAGAACAAATGGTTATCTA
>NW_019263474.1:16426-20475 GCF_002742605.1 Olea europaea var. sylvestris
TAATTTTTAATTTTTTAGCAGTTGATGGCAGTATTGTTGCAAAGAAAAGACGCATTAGAATGGGCTCATACAGGAAAAGACGCTGTCAAGTCAATCTGGTTCTTGCTTGTTCTAAAAAATATTATACTTTGGTAGGTTTTCTACTCCTCTCTTTCCCGTTGTTCATTGTAGTACTCAATATGAAAATGAAGTACTCAAAGAATATACTTCTCTTATGGTTCAACTTATAATCTCTTGCACCATTTATGTTCTTCGATCTGACCATTTATTTTTTTATTTTCTTCTTTTCTTAGGTTTGTAACCTTACTTAATGCAATCATTTACCGTGGTGATAGAGAGGTCACGAAAGAAATTAAAAGCACATGCCAGAAACAATAGAGCCCAGGCACTGTTACTTTCTACTCAGTTCTGGAAACTGCACCTTTGTTGTGTCTTATGTATAGTTGTCTTTGATCTCTGTGTGCCTTTGATTATGTAAATTTATCTTCGAGATATTTGGTTATCTTTAACGTTGATGTTACCAATGATTTTAATTCTTTACGCACTTTCACCAACAAATGTACAAGAACTTTCATGCTTCTAACTTGTAACTTTGTTTTGTTTTGTAGCACTACTTTTGCACAAAAACTCTTCAATGAAGTTTAAATTTAGCAGGAGTGTATTGTTGGCTTCATGATACTTTTCTACCTGTAACTTAAATGTTATAGTGTATCGAATTCAGCTTTTAAGATGTATAAATCATCTTTTACTTACTCATTAGAATAATATTTTCTAACTTGTCTTCATCTTTAAATTAAAAGGCATGCGGAAATTTGATTTGATGAATATGAGATATCTTCCAACACTAACACAGTTTCCTTTTTTTCCTTCTTTTTTCCCTACGCTATTACATACTCGATTATACCAAAGCAAGTGCGTCTCACTAGTACTTGACAAAAGACACTCCACACAAATAATTTCAACATACACGGAAACAACACACTTCTAGATAATATCCATCACCGGATCAACCACCCGCAAACTTTTTTCACAATATGGTTAAGTGAAAAGAAGTGAGAATATGATTGACATAAATTTATGCACAGCTCACAACCTAGTTCAACAACTTCAAAAATTTCTCCATCAATCAACCATTTCCAACTCTAGACAGCAACCAATCGTGATTAGTGTGCTCAAAGTGGTATAATATCTCACATGGACAAGCAAATTTCAAGATCGAGGCAAATAACATGATTGAAGATAACTTATGAATTAACAACAATTTTAAATATCACATCAAATCATCAAAAGCCGACAAGGCTATCCAACATGTCAATGTTGACACCACTATAAGAACAATATATAAGCGCAATATCCCATCAACACCCCCAAACTTAATTTGTACATTGTCCTCATTGTGTACATTACCAATAAAAATAAGTAAAGAGGGTCAACAAAACTTCCCTGATTAGGTTTTTGTTGAAGTTTGTTGTCAATGACTTTTTGGGTCATGGCTTAATGTACACTCCCAAGCTTGTTAAGATTTATGGGAGGCTAGGACTTCAATAATTAGGACCTACAAAAGAATGGTATTAATTCAAAATTCAATAAAAAAAGTATTAATCACAAGTAACATAAAAAAAAAAGAAAAAAAAGGAAAGGATAAGAAAGTTGGGTTGCCTCCCAACAAACGCTTGGTTATAGTCCCGAGCTTTGAAAATTGAATTGGTGCATACTTAATACCTGATATATGAATCTTTCCTTATAAATGTAGAGCAGAAAGTTGGATTTAAATGTCATGTTAATTCAAGAGTAATTCTAGAAGTTTATAATATTTGTAAGGACATTATTATCTATAAATAAAAAATAAATAGAACAATACAGGAAATCCAATGAACCCATTAAATCAGGATCCGACAGCAGGGAACATAACTTCTTAGGAGAAACTTTTCCGCCAATAAGATTTCTTATTTGCTCCAATGCTAAGATTTCAAGTGGGGTCACCATTTATCCAGATTGCACCGAAACTATTAAGACATTAATGTTTCTATTTCAAACGCATTATAGAAACGGAAATTGTTTGCAGAAAGTTAGAAAAGAATGTAAAAATCTGAAGGGAAATGAGTTCGAATTTGTAAAAGGAGATTATTGACAAAATGAGCATAAAATATATGGAAAGAGGTATATAAAGAGAAAAAAAGCTTTCGAAGTTGGTTCTGTTCGGGTCAAGGCAATTTTTCATCAAATATGAACCGTTTGATTTGTTGACTTTCAGGATTGACAGTTGCGATTGAAAGCCACGGTAATTTGTCGTCATGTCCTTGTAGAAATTTATCCATAATTTCAATTTCAATCACATAATCTTCAAAAAAAAAAAAAAAAAAAAAATCATTTTTCAAGTCTTCTCATATTTTTTTTCCCTACATATTAACAAAATATTCTCAAAAAATCCTTTCTTGAAAAATCTTTATCAAACAAGCGCTTAAGAAGATGATTTGTAGATTTCTATATGAAAGCCATTTCCTAAAGTCTTCTATATGGTAAATAATTTGATAGCTTAATTATTTAACTTTTTGATTGAATTATTAGTTTATAAGAGCATGTCTAGTAGGGTTGAACGACGAAATTGACAATCTATAAAATCGAACCAAAATATCTTTTTCGAAATTGTTGGTTTGGATCCATATGGATCTGTCAACATTTTGATTTTGAACAAAATCAAACCACTTAAAAGTGGTTTCAATATTAATAAATCGTTTCAAACCGTCAAACCATTTATAAAAATAAAATAAAAAAATCTGAAAATAAATTGATCTGAGTTTTATTCAACTCAATTAAAATTAAACACATCCCAGTTAAAAAAATACATTCATATTTGACATAACTAGGGTTAGACAAAACTCCCGAATAGAACTGAACCAAATCGGATCCAAATAGAATCGAATAGAGCATCGACATGAAGCTCAACTATAAATATTTTTTATTAAATGAAATTCCTTAATATTTTGATACATAAGTCAAACTCAATAAAAATGAACGAGACTATAAACTAACGAGTTACACATCATGCGTTATTTAATAACGTAAGTTCAATACCACCACACTAGCCACTGAAATTTGAATTTTCTTTTTTGTTAAATGACATTTTATTTTGTGCTTAAATTTTTTTTTTCTATAGCTAAGTTGGGCCCTTACTAACTTCGAGTTATGAATCCACGGACTCTACACTCCAATGCGACAACCCAAACATGGATCGCAGCCCCCTTGTGTAGTTGTTGTTATCTGGCTGTGGTTTGCAGTTCTCTTTATGACCATTTGAGCTATCACAAGGAATGGGAGGAAANCAAACCAAGAGCACCAGAAGAAGCACGGTCTTTCTTTTGGACGTAGTCATTTTGATTTCTAAATCAACCTGCGATCAAATTATGGTCTAATTTTGAGTCCTTAGTGGTCTTAAATATCAAATCTGCTGTCTGGTATTATAGGAAAAGGAACTAAATTTAAAGTGGAATTCTTTTAAAATGGAGAAACTCAAGAATTAAGCCTTTGTTTGAGCCCATTTTGGGGGGAAATGAATTTTGGAATAGTGTATTGATAGGAAATATGTGGTTAAAAAATAAGAAAAAGTTTTGGATTTGCGTGTAATATTATTTTATCGAAAAATGTGTGGTTGAAATGATGTCAAAAGTTTAAAAATGTATTTTTTAGAAAGAATGGGGCTAGGCTTAAATTAAGTAGAGAGGGCTGTTTTGATTTGTATAAATTACTTCACACTTGCTTAAATTATATGCACGACTCAATGATCTTGAAACGTAAATGAGCTAATCAGATGGTAACATAAAGTAATCATCATTAATTAATACTAAAAAGGTTAAATATATTTGGGGTATAGTTTCTATCAATATACGAAATTTCGGTTTTTCCATTCTCAATACCGAAAATTTATGGACATATTCAATAAATTAGTGGTAAAAATTATTATTTATGCCTTTTAAAGATCAATTGAAAATGAGAACCGAACCTATGTTTGGGTTTCATTTTTTATTATTAAAATTCTACTATTCAAAAAA
>NW_019263474.1:20562-24437 GCF_002742605.1 Olea europaea var. sylvestris
AAATCATCTTTCAAGTCTTCTCATATTTTTTTTCCCTACATATTAACAAAATATTCTCAAAAAATCCTTTCTTGAAAAATCTTTATCAAACAAGCGCTTAAGAAGATGATTTGTAGATTTCTATATGAAAGCCATTTCCTAAAGTCTTGTATATGGTAAATAATTTGATAGCTTAATTATTTAGCTTTTTGATTGAATTATTAGTTTATAAGAGCATGTCTAGTAGGGTTGAATGACGAAATTGACTATCTGTAAAATCGAACCGAAATATCTTTTTCGAAATTGTTGGTTTGGATAGATATGGATCTGTCAACATTTTGATTTTGAACAAAATCAAACCACTTAAAAGTGGTTTCAATATTAATAAATCGTTTCAAATCGTCAAACCATTTATAAAAATAAAATAAAAAAATCTGAAAATAAATTGATCTGAATTTTATTCAACTCAATTAAAATTAAACACATCCCAGTTAAAAAAATACATTCATATTAGACATAACTAGGGTTAGACAAAACTCCCGAATAGATTTTACAATGAATGCTTGATATTTTTCAAGGTCTAGGTTTGGTAGATATAGAAAATCATGATCCAGCGTTGTTGAAAAAATTAATTCGGAAAATGTAATTTGAAGAATATATATACTTTTTGGGTTTTGTCACGCATGAAAGAGCATCTTCATCGAAAGAAGGTCATGCTAAGTTACTTACCACCAATGATTTCTAGGCCAACCTTCATTAAGCATGTTGATTACCAGTTCTTTGGGAGAAGCTATCTTCTGCCTTCCTTTCGGCAGGTAAGGTCAATGTCGGGTTTTGATTGTTTTTTCATGGGTTTAGTTTATGTTTTATTTTTTTAATAAAGTGCATGTCTATTTGCTTCAATTATTTGATCTTTGAATTAAGTTGAGTTTCGCCAAGGGCCTGATTTAATGTCCAGTGAATGTTGTGTACTTTTAAAGGAGCGAAAAGTTAGAGATTTAAATAGGGTTTGTTGCTCAAGTAGTTTTCTTGCTATTATTCTTATGCTTGAGTTCGATTCCTTCCTTATCGTGTCAAGAATGTCTGTTGTCGTTCTGACCAAAATCGGAATGTGGTAGGACACTACTAAAAAACATGGCTTTAGACAAAAATTTTCCGTTTCTGAAATCCTGATATCTATTACTATTACTCTTTACTAACGAAATATTTGCAACTACAAATCCATTGCTAACTTGAGGGTCGTTGATAGTTATCATAAGATCTTGTCGTAAGTAAAGAGTAAACATTTTACCAACAAATTTTTCGTTGGTAAAGAGTAAATTCGTTGGAAAAATTTTTGACCAATACCAATCGACTTTTTGTTGGTAAATGTCTACCATTACAATTGATAAAAATCAATGTTGTAAATAGCCGCATAGATGTGAGGCATGGTAAAAAAAAATATTTATTTTTTTATTATTGCTATTATTATTTATTTAATAATATATTTTTTTTAACTTTAAAACAACCGAATTGAAAGGCCAAAATATTGGTTAATCACTTATTGGATCACAAATTAATTTATAGAGGGCAACTCGGAAGACTTCGTTGTGAACTTTCGATGGGGGATAAGTGAATTACTTTTACCAATGAATAATTAATTTCTAATTACCAACAGAATATCTGTAGGTGAAAGGTTCAAATGTTAAACAATTACATGAGGTATGGAATATCCGTTGGTAAAAAGATATCATTGTTACCAATGAAATGTTGCTGATTATCGTAGTTGAAAGTAAATTACTTTTACCTACGAATAATCCGTTTCTAATTACCAACGGATGCAATTCGTTGGTAATATTCGGTACATCACTTACGGATATTTCATAGGTGAAAGATCTAAATGTTAAATGGTTACATGAGGCACAAAATATCCATTGGTAAAGAGATATCATCGTTACCAACAAAAAATTCATTTCTGATTATCGTAATTGAAAGTAAATAACTTTTACCAATGGATTGCATCTGTTGGTAATTTTTCGTAGGTGAAAAGCTATTTTTTAGTAATGGGAGTGAGATTTAGGTTGAAGTTAGATAATGTTCAATCAAGTTGTGTAGGCATTGATAAGATAATAAAATTGACAATAAGTGATCCTCACGAGCATGAGACAACATATAGGTCTAGAGGTATTCGTGTAGTGGATGGAGTAAATTTGGAATATAATGTGTTTTCTCTTGAACTGTGGTGTGTAAAGCATTGATGGAAAAAGTAGGAGCGTGCATTTATTTCTTTTGGCACTATGAACTGGAAAGTTTAGTTTGTCGTTTGGATTTTCGATAATTACATCCTATCATTTTGTGTTGTTTCACCCAATTTAGATTTTTTTTCCCTCATCATTGGCGAATTTGTGAGATAAATAAGAAAAGTTATTATCTGGATGTTGTATCAAGGACTATGCCATGCATTTATTGTTGTATGCTTTACATTTATCGAAAGATACGATTTTACAAGAACGCTGTAGAATGGATTGTGGTTATGAAGGGAACCATTGCTCATTATTGGAAACCAAATGGTAGTAAACTTCGTATATATTATTTTCTATAATGAGTTTGGTCTCTTTTTTTCCCCTTAGATTTTTTATGGGCATAATGGTATATTGACTGCTATCTTTGTAAAAGAGAATTTATTGAACAACGTTTTGAGTGCAATTCTTCAAGAGCTTGCTAGGAAAGCCTACCCTCAATCCCTGCCTCAAGCATTAGTTGCAGGATTTTTTAAAATTGATATATAGTTTTAGAAAAGAGGAACTTATAAAATTTTCTTAGAAGCTTCTTTCTTTTCTTTTCCTTTTATATGTGTGCCTTAGTGACATTTGACCTATCTTATGTTTTTTATTTTTCTCTTTGCTATAAATGATAGGTGAGAATTCTGGACAACAGTTACATTTGTCGTAATTGATGACAGGACCATGACTACTGCATTCATTGGAGATTATTAGTGCATATTGGACATGCAGGGGGTTATTTTTCACTCTTGATGGTTGACCTTCGTCTGGAAGAGAACACGGAAGAATGAGAGCGTGTAACTGCATGTGGTGGTGAAATAGGGAGGCTCAATGTTTATGGGGGCAATGGGGGTAAGATCAATATACTATTTTTTCCTTTTCCCGTTTAACTTGATGTGGTTGTCTTTTTTATTTTTCTAATTTCCTTTTTACTTCTTTAATATTCCCATTTCACTTTTTAGGAATTTTCTTTTTAGTTTCAAGTATTTTTTCTCATTCATCTCTGTTTTGTACTATATTCAGATCCTTTCTTGAATACTAATGTTCGAACAATGTCACCTTTTTAGCATCGCGAAGTATACGTCTTGGACGACGGATGAGAGGTTAGAAAAGCATTATTTAATGAAGCTTAGGTTTTTTAGTCTTTACATTTTGTTTCACTTGAATTTAGTTTATGATTTTTAACTTTGGTGTTAAATCTTGCCTCAAGTGGTAGTTAAGAATTGAATATTCCTCATACCCCAGTTATTGATTATTATTATCCATATTTTCATTGTCAAAGCTATTGAATAAATGTTGAATTATACGAGTGGAACTTTATGTCAAAATTGCAATGCAATCTGCTTGCTTTGCATGTGTACAATCAGTAAATTTGATTTTAATTCTTCATGCACTCTCTTTCTCTCTTTAATATTGTCGAGTACAGTTATAGAAAAGCTAGAACAATTTGATTTACTAATATGATCTGTTGGAACACATTTCTCCATTGTATATTTCTTCTTTACAGAATCACGGTTTAACATATGTTCCATTTCTTCATGGTTATTTGTCCATGTTCTGGATGTATGCCTACGGAAGTAAACAAAGCTTTCATCACCCAAGTGCTACATTTTAGGTTCTATTGCTTCCGATTTA
>NW_019263474.1:33933-36331 GCF_002742605.1 Olea europaea var. sylvestris
ATCTAGAGGAACAAAACTTTGGTCAACGAAAAAAGAGGACAACGCGCATTTACTCTCTCTCAAAATAATATCACTTGAATCATACTTCAAGCATATTAAATCATTCAGAGATAGCATTAATAGTCATGCCATATGAGTTGACTATAATATATTTTAAATTATGTGCATCATTAAATTAACATGACTTGGACTCTTGATTTCATCCAACACAATCTTTGCGAAATTTTTTATTCTTCTCTCTTTTATCTCTATTTCATAATAATTGTTTCTTTTTGAATAATTTGTTTGTACATAATTATTTATAAATTGATGTGCAAAGAAAGAGAAAATACAGAGAGAAAGGGGGAAAAAATCAATCTATTACATCAATTGTAAATGATTATGTACATATAGAATTGCTCCTTTTTATGTACTTCTTTCCTTACAGTACGATCCTTGTACTGGAAACTATTGCTGCCTCGAAATTTTTGCTAAGCTATTATTCTCAAGGGTTTATTGTCATTATAAAAAGTCAAATCTCTTATCGATGGGTTTAAAGTTTAAATAAATAAAGTTACCAATATCTTTTTTGCAACAAGTTGTAAATTTTATTTTCGCAAGTGTACGGATCGTAACAAATAGTAAATGGATCTAAGATTCTAAATTGTCGTTCCCACAAGGATTATACTTTAACACTTAATCTAATATATTTTTTTCTAACCACTATCGATGAAAGTAAATAAAAAATTTTATGATTTGATTTTTAATCTAAATACGAGAAAATATGTGGATACACACACGATTGTTTTAGAAATCAAATAATAAATGGGCGTTACGATAGAATAATTTCACCTATTAGTCACATTTAGATCTTAAATTAAGATTCACATCTAACGTAGTGTTTAGTCGAATTTTTCTATTGTATTCAATTTACCCCTCTTGAATTCTCAATCTCTATGCGAATCTAGCTTAGTTAAATGAGTTCTTTGTCCTATGAATTCAGTTACAACCGCAATAATTAGTATATGTATCTCTACTTGTTATACCAATTTATTGAATTTCTACACGGTCTAAATTCTAAACTTATATTTCTAATCATAAAGAATTCACAAAATCATCAAATTAGTGATCAAATAATTTAATGCATCAAATCCATAGTAAAATTAGCACATGGAACAAATAAAGACCAATAATCTTAATTAAAAACATAAAGGGTCACAATCGGGTTACATTATTTGCCCTAACACAAGATTTAGTTATTCATAACAATAGAAGAAAAACAATTAATTGTCTTAAAATACATCACCGAATTTGCATTAAAGATGTAGAAGAAAAATTATAAATCTTACACCAAGATCTCCTTCATCTTCTAATCAATACTCCAAACCTTCAATTGCTTAATGTTTTTCTCCTTTAAATTCTTCTCTTTAATCTCAAGGTGTGTTTTTTGCCTCTCAATGTGTGAATTCCCTAAAAGTGTGAGAAAATTTATATTTATAGGTGCCTTGTCATCTGTAGAAAGTAGCGTTTTTCTGAACTTTAAAACGGGCCGAAATTGCACCCTATTACCGTCAAGGCGGCGCCGCGCCCACCTCTCTAATGCTCTAGTAGCGTCGCAACACCAAGATCATGGCGCCATGGCTTCTGACCTCTGTATCTTCATGGCGTCACAGCGGCCTAAAGTGGCGTCGTGACGCCTCAACTCTGTTCCTCTCCCTTTCGTTGCGCTTTAGTGCCACTATTTCATTCCTTTTGCTTTGTCTCTTTTGCCCTTATATCCATGATTTCTTTCCGATCATGAAAATAAATTTGATTGATGACCTTTTTCGTGTCTTTCACCATTTCAACAATCTTACAAAACAACATTAACAAATACATTAAAAGCATTCAATTCTCATAAAAGTTAGCTTACAATCAAATTAAAATTGGCTTAAACTCGTGAGTAAAACACACTCGTCACAACACCAACCAAAAATATTGGAGTGAGAAAATTCAAATAAATATGTTGGTTGTATCGTTTGCACTCTTAGGATCTGCTTGAGGGTTTTGCATATCGCTTATGGACTTATTTAACATATCAATTTTGAGCATTCTATAGCATATCGTTTTGAGAGATTTTAATAGCGATTTTTAAAACATTCCAACCCATACTTCAGAATTTCTAATTTTTAATTTTATATATATAGTTACTTAAAATTTTAAGTTAGTATTTTTTACTTATATATAAATTTTATAATTGTAAGTTAATTTTGTGCGTTTAAATTATCTTTATACATAAGTAAATTTTTTTACTTCTAAATAATTTTTCACATTTTATAAGTGATTTTTTTCTTATAAGTAATATTTTTACTTTATAAACGCACTTTGATACACAAAGTAATTTTTTATCTTATAACTATTTTACTTATAATTAAATTTT
>NW_019263475.1:0-15602 GCF_002742605.1 Olea europaea var. sylvestris
ATAAAACAACTACATAATTGCGAAATATCCAAGTTACATTGATACAGTGCTGCAAAAGAAAATTATGTTTACTGTCTGCACGTACTATGTAGTAAATTAGTAATACCGAGAAAGTCCAACAGGCAAAGGAGATGGAAATCACCCTCACCCTGAAAGGTACATTGACAACATAATTTGTACACATTGCATGGATAAAAGGCCAACTATTCAATTACTTTCGCCCAAAATTGACGAAAACTCTGGTGATTGATGCTCATGAAGAGACGAAGAACCAGTTCATACACACACTGCTCTTTGGAATGGAGTTGGAGGATTAAACAACAACATAATCCCAAAAGACCATACATCACTTTTTCAAGAGCTTGTGAGAGAAAATCCTCTTGGAATAAGGACTATTGCGTGAGATCGCCTTATGGGACTCAATTGCATCAACCAACGAATTGTGAACCGGACCCTGTTCCAGTAGAAACATTTCGTCAAAAAAGATTAAACTTTCAGATGAGCAGATCAACCGCGTGTGCATGTATATTTGCATAATGTGTTTCATGATCAATGCTTCCAAATAAAATTCAAGCTTGAAAAGAAACGTGTTTTCATATAAACATTTGTCTGAAACTAAGTGGAAGCATACCTCAGAAACCCGAAGAGCTGTTTGAACAACATAATTTGCATGCGGATCCTGAATCAACTGCTCAAAATAAGTTGCAGACAGCAATTCGCAGATGATTTTTGATCGAGTTTCATTGTTACACACCACGAGACACTTTTCAACAACATGGCTACCAAACTTTTGGGCCGAGAGATGCACATAGTTACCCTCGAACTGAGATGTCAACTTGGATTCGGCAGAAGGGATCTTGAGTTCTAAAATAAACTGAACAACATAATTTCTGCAAGCCAATGCATATCCCGTCTTCAGATAAATGTAGTAACATGAGGTATACATAAATCAAGTATCCACACAAGTAAAGAAGAAGAATATACATAATGATAATGTAGATATTTATTTTTCACAAAAGTCTTGGCAAATGAACTAGAATCCAACGAGAAGAAGAATACATAATTTAACTATAATCTAGAAAACCAACCGGAGATAATAAGGGACACTAATCACCAAAGAAACAAAGGATAACTTGCTTCTATCATATTTGGTATGAAGGATTGGATAAATTTAGAGACCACAAATCAAGAAAATGAAGATAAAATTTTGTTTGTAAAACGGTCTAGTCTTCGTATAATACTATATACCAGATATGTACTTCCGGCATATCTTTGAACAGCACATTAAGCTATTGCTACTCAAAATAAAATAGAATCATACGAGAAAAATTGGCTACAGAGTAACACAAACTCGGTTACAGAAAGTGAGATGGATTTGTAGTTACCTAGTACTACTATTGATGAGAGAACATATCATCAAAATAAATCTTTTTCTCTTTCTTTTTTCCCTTTTTCTTTATAACTATTAAGTGAATCTATCAAATTCTAGAAAGCAAAATTTATCGAGAACAGTGGGTCGAAATCGAATGGTCCCTTGGAAACAAAAGAAAGGGAAAGTAAAGATAAGACATTCAACATCATGATCTACCCAAAATTAAAAGTTTGTGCATTAGTCCAAAAGAATGAAAAGAAAAAAAAATTAAAAAAAAAATGAAAGAACAGTGGTCTGAAAAAGAATAATAAACCTATAAACTCCTTTGCCTCAGAATTGATGAGGCATTATATAATTATAACTTAGGAAACATTAAACTTCAAACTTAAGCATCTTTCTACAATAAGAATTTCAAGAATTGTAAATGAAAAACATCAATCTAACGAGGACCCAAAAAGCAGAGAACTGAAATTTTGGATTGAAAAGTTTCTATGAAGCATGGGGGGATCAAGCTTATTTTCGGCTGTAAAAATTAATATCAAAAGAAACTGAAATGGATAAAAAATATAACTTGCTAACTGATATTAATTTTAAAAATAGTTACCCAAATGCATCTTGAGCAAGAAGAAGCCCATTTGCAGAAATTTCTGCTACCAAGTTCTCCCAGGGCTCACCAGTTGCATGGCTGATGCATCGTTGCAGAACACAGCATCCATGTTTATGTGTTGCGATATCAACACAGTAATTTGCAGCAGCAACAAAAATGAACTGCAAATGAAAAATCAACAACTGTCAGATAAGAGTTTTAATCACTTAAATCAGTTAATCTTACCATCTGCCTAAATATGCCCTTGTTTGAGCCCCATTTTTCCACCAAAATGTATTCTTGAACAGTGATTTAATCCTATTTCAACCACACATTCTTCAATAAAAAAACGTTACATGAAAACCTAAAATTTATCCTTATTTTTTAACCATACATTATCCATCATAACACTATTACAAAATGAAAATTTAAAAATTTAAAAAAAAAAAAANTATGAATGGAATGGTTACAAACATGTACTGTAGATAATACATATACACACTCTGGTACGTTCCCAAGCCATTAAACCTGGAAATTTGAAACGGACTCTCTCTCTCTCCCTCTCTCTACATACACGTCTCTCTGTATGTATATATTTGTACTACAATACAGTGAGGAGTTTTTTGTGTGAGAAAATTTGTTAAGAAATAGTGAAATACTATACAATATTATACATGCAGTTTTGTTATGTTACTGTCAAACGTTGTGTAATTTTGTCACGTTAATAAGATTGATTGAAATTCACGTCGGTGGTCCGCTTCTTGCCTTAGTTGTTCAATCGTTTATTACAGTTGCACAATTAATTTTCAATTAATGACATTAGTGTAAACATGTCACATGATTTTTGTATGTTTTTATTTTTTCCAAAGTTTGGTTTTGTTTTACGATGTGGGTCCGGGGGCGTATTTAATGAGGATTATGTGGCAACTTAATGAAAATTTAGACGGTTTTCACTATAAGGATTTGTACACATAAAATTATCGATTAAGGACTAACTTGCTTCTTTCCAAAAATTGAGGACCATTGAGGCGATGGATTAAGGGGACAGAATTTTCTTTGTATAAAATGCTTTTGGAGAGTGCTTGATTCCCATTTTTTTCAAAATACATTTTTTCTCTCTTCTTCTCAACTCATATTTTTCATTAAAATAATATTACACATTTATGCTCAAATCAAAAAAATTTACTTCTTTTTTAACCACACATTATCCATCAATCGACTATTTAAAAATACATTCTTTAAAAAGAATGTTGCTCACACCCACCCTTAATTTCTATTATTTGTTATTTCATTTATAACCATTATTATATTTTAATAGAAAGAAAAGGTCCAACTAGAAACCAGAGCTTCTTAGAGCCCCATTTTTTGTCGAAAATGTATTTTGGAATAGTATTTTGATAGAAAATATGTGTTTAAAAAATAAGAAAAATTTTGAATTTACGTGTAATATTATTTTTTTAAAAATGTGTGGTTGAAAATAAAGAAAAATATATTTTGAAAATTCGATTGAACTCCTCAATCTTTGCTTTATTAAAACTCTAATATCGCTATTTTTTTCTACGCATTCTTATAATCAACATTTCATTAATTAGCTCATTCTCTAATAACGATTATCGTTCGAAAGTTCATTGAAAAGATGCTTATTTTTTCATCATATTTGAAAAACAAACAATAAATGCAGAAGTGTGATAAAGCATACAAATGTAATATCTAAAATAAATCATTTTCAAGGACTAGATGTGGTAATTGATTAAAAGTTGAAAATAAGTATCAATGAAAAAAGACTTAAAACATAGACATTGTATTGAGCAAGATTTTAAATGCAATTAAAATGTACCGCAATAAATACTCCCTCCGTCCCATAAAAATAGTCACGTTTTCCTTTTTATCTGTCTCAAATAAGAGTGGACGTAGCGTGGTTCGATTCGATTCTAAAAGGAATTTAACCAAACCAAACACCAATGAAAATCTTAGAAATGGAACCATTGGTTCCACATCCAACTATAGAATTGAATCAAAATCGAACAAATCGATTCCAATTCTATCTAGTTTGGTTCTTTATATTGAAAAATCATAAAAATAAAGTATGCAACTATTTGTTAATTGAAAAAAGATAAAAAAAAAAAAAAATAGAGCATGAAATCACTTATTATTCTTTTAATCTAACGACACCAAAAATCAATTGAACAAGAGAACAAATGAAAATTCAATCAAAAGCTCAAAATCAACTCATAAAGGCGAAAAAAGATAAATTATTAAACACGGCATATGCGGTAAAATCTTGATTGAAAATAATTTTTTAAGAAAATTTGTATAACAATAACTTGATTATCATTAGAAATCCTCGGGGATCTTGATTTTTTATGGCTAGTTGGAAACAACGAAAATTTTGAATTCTTATGAAATATTAAACTAAAAATATATTTTTCTTATCGGGTTGCATTAAAACTATGAATTTGTAAAGTATTTATAAAATTATTTAGACTTGAATTTTGATTACCACTAAAAGAAAGAAGAAAAAGCATATAAAAATGAAATTTAAAATGTGAGTTAATTTTGACGTATAATGTTCAAAGATTTAGTGCATCTTGGTGCAAGCAAAAAGAGAAATTCGGGAGAATTAAATTCACTATTGGTTCTCAAGGCAATATCGAGAATCGGGCTAGAACTGATCACTTCTCGATGCATTGTTTCAAAATCAATCCGTTTAATAGAGAAATTGAATCGACCGATTCTATTTGATTCAGTCTGGTTCTACTGGTTATGAGAATAAATGTCCACCCCTAGTCCCAAATTTAGTCATGCTTCTTATTTAAAAATGTAGTCAATAGTTTTCCGATACGCTCTTATTTGAGTGCTTTGTTATTAAAAATATAAATCACTCCATTATTCCATTGTAGTTGGAACAATAAATTAAAAATCGAAAAATATTTCATCTTCCTTGACATTTATTCATTTGTAATTGTATTGGATAACTTTGGAATGTTTATTACCTTGATTCTTGTATTAAACAATGACTAGTACCAAGAATAGTTTAATTACCTTGAATGTTGTATGCATAATTTTAATTTGAATATCGATTGTATTAATGTATGGGTATATTAGGAAAAGTGATGGTAAATTTTATTATTTCAAGTATATTAACTAAATTTTTTTAGTCTATGTGAAAAAGTAACAGGACTATTTTTATGGGATGGATGGAGTAATAATTATGGTTTGTATATAATTAGTCATATAATTATCCCATTTAGATCTTTTAATTATCTTAAATGACAGAACATCCTTTATTTTTTTTTTTTTTTTTTGGCATGTGGAACTTCATTATTATTCGTAAATATGTTTTTCTTTCTCCCAAAGTTTTTACATTATTTGTTACTGTATACATGTGTACATTTTGTTTTAATTTACATGAATACTCTAATGGAAATTTTTGTCGCGTAGAATTGTCGTATTATAAAAAAATCACATTTTATATCGAAGTATAAAAACATTTTTATACTGTACTAAAGCTATAAGAATGTGTGAAAAAAGAATATTGCTCATTGTACACCATGCTATAGTGTGAGAGGGCCCACTTGCCCCCCAGGGCACTTCTCCACTGGCAAAGGACGGACGCTGTCAAACCTGGCAGAGCAGAGGTCGTGAGTTCGAAACATGGGGCTCTTGGAAGGCAAGGATTTATTCTTGGAAGGCAAGGGAACATTTGGAAGGCAAGGATTTATTCTTGGAAGGCAAGTGGGAACTTGGAAGGCAAGGATTATTCTTGGAAGGCAAGGTGCAACTTGGATTGGCTTGCTTGGCACTTTGTCAGACCAGGTGGGGAGCGCTCGGACCCTGGCCAGTTGGAGGCACATCCTGCGATTAACCGGACTGTGTGAAGAGGGGCCGGATCACAGACCCAAGGATTAGTCTAGAATAGGACACCTTGTAAAAAATCATTTTTTTTTTTTTTTTCTTTTTTTTCTTAAAAAAAAAAAAAAAAAAAAAAAAAAAAAAAAAAAAAAAAGAGAGGGCCCACTATGAATAAAAAAACTGTGGGAACTATACACCATGCTATACAAAGCATTGTGTACATATAGCAGCTCTCATGAAAAAATTCATGAGTTTTACATCATCTGAAGATACAAAGCAAATCACCTATGGGACCCAACAAACTATGTAGGCACGGCCCCTGTCAGAGTTAATCGATTTTATAATATTTTTTAATTAATTCTCTAAAAAAGAATAAAAAGAAAATTCGATTTGTGTTCTAAGAGTTATGCTTGTCAGGACATGCCTTTCTAAACGGGTCATGCCTAACTTGAAGTCAAAATTCTGATAAAAATACGTTGATTCTAACTGGCAATATATGATAAAAATGTAAAGAAGTGTTAATTGCTAGATTAGAAAGTACATAATAGATAATCCATTGAATTTCTGAAACTTGATATATTATTCAACGTTAATGAAATGTGGTAATATGGCAGAATTATTGATTTCATGGACCATGCTTATTGTGTCACGATCTAATAGTTAATCAATTTGGGTCAATAATGGTTTTGCCAGAGCTCAAAATGGTGTGGTGATAGAGAGTTATGAACCTGTAAAAATGCACATGCCAATACCATGCTCTGTGTTTACTTACTTTCCAAATTGGGTGAAACAATAGAAATTACACTCTGGGTATATTTGGTTGTTTGATAGAGCTTTTAATAATTTTTTAACAAATTTTAATAAAAGTTGATAAAAATGTGTGATTCAAAAGCTAATAAAAATGTTTCTTTCTCTTTTGTGTGTATATAGGTGGTTGTCTTTAGAGGTTGATTTATGAAGTGGAAAGTTGAAGCCTTTCACCTTTATATGCCTCAAGGGTTTTAGCCATGGAATTGAAATAGGAATTGCAAAAATTGGTTTGTCAAAATTGAAACGGAAATTGCAGATTTTTGAAAAAAAATTGATACATGGGAATTCACACATGAAAATTGCAGAAATTGGTTAGTGGGAATTAAAATGGTAAAATGGGCTTTCCATTTGCTTGTTAATATGTGCTGAAAATACACAATTACATGACCATTAATTTTTCGGGACACAGACGATACATTACCATATCCATGATGATCAAGATTATGATGATGAGATTTGGCATGTGTGATTTGAGTATTCAATGAAGATGTGGCATGTGGAATCTCACCCAAAAGCCTTTCAAGCTCATCATCATCCTTCATGATTTCTACTAGTTTCTCGATCTTCACTCTCTCAAACTTCAAATTAACAAGAAAAACAACCACAAAATAGATACAAAAAATCAAGATTTAAACAGAAACAATGAAAACTGTGGAAAAAAATTAGAGGAGATTCATCTAGAAATGATCAAAAGAAGAGAAAATAACGAAGACCCACGAGAAATTACCACTTTTGAGCATCTGTGTTGGTCAGTCCAATCGATAAAAATGGAAAAGGATGATGAAATGACGAAATTTCATAAGCATTTCGTTTCGATTTTCATTTCAAGAAAGATTTTCTTTTTCCTTTTGATTTTTAAAGCTCGTTTCGGTTTTGAGCGAGAGTTGGTGAAGCATGCAAATATGAATGGAATGGTTACAAACATGTACTGTAGATAATACATATACACACTCTGGTACGTTCCCAAGCCATTAAACCTGGAAAAATGAAACGGACTCTCTCTCTCTCTCTCTCTCTCTCTCTATACATCCACGTCTTTCTGTATGTATATATTTGTACTACAATACAGTGAGGAGTTTTTAGTGCGAGAAAATTTGTTAAGAAATAGTGAAATACTATACAATATTATACATGCAGTTTTGTTATGTTACTGTCAAACGTTGTGTAATTATGTCACGTTAATAAGATTGATTGAAATTCACGTCGGTGGTCCGCTTCTTGCCTTAGTTGTTCAATCGTTTATTACAGTTGCACAATTAATTTTCAATTAATGACATTAGTGTAAACATGTCACATGATTTTTGTATGTTTTTATTTTTTCCAAAGTTTGGTTTTGCTTTACGACGTGGGTCCGGGGGGCGTATTTAATGAGGATTATGTGGCAACTTAATGAAAATTTAGACGGTTTTCACTATAATGATTTGTACACATAAAATTATCGATTAAGGACTAACTTGCTTCTTTCCAAAAATTGAGGACCATTGAGGCGATGGATTAAGGGGACAGAATTTTCTTTGTATAAAATGCTTTTGGAGAGTGCTTGATTCCCATTTTTTTCAAAATACATTTTTTCTCTTTTCTTTTCTTTTCAACTCATATTTTTTATTAAAATAATATTATACATTTATGCTCAAATCAAAAAAATTTACTTCTTTTTTAACCACACATTCTCCATCAATCAACTATTTAAAAATACATTCTTTAAAAAGAATGTGGCTCACACCCACCCTTAATTTCTATTATTTGTTATTTCATTTATAACCATTATTATATTTTAATAGAAAGGAAAGGTCCAACTAGAAACCAGAGCTTCTTAGAGCCCCATTTTTTGTCCAAAATGTATTTTGAAATAGTATTTTGATAGAAAATATGTGGTTAAAAAATAAGAAAAATTTTGAATTTACGTGTAATATTATTTTTTTAAAAATGTGTGGTTGAAAATAAGATAGAACAATATATTTTGAAAATTCGATTGAACTCCTCAATCTTTGCTTTATTAAAACTCTAATATCGCTATTTTTTTCTACGCATTCTTATAATCAACATTTCATTAATTAGCTCATTCTCTAATAACGATTATCGTTCGAAAGTTCATTGAAAAGATGCTTATTTTTTCATCATATTTGAAAAACAAACAATAAATGCAGAAGTGTGATAAAGCATACAAATGTAATATCTAAAATAAATCATTTTCAAGGACTAGATGTGGTAATTGATTAAAAGTTGAAAATAAGTATCAATGAAAAAAGACTTAAAACATAGACATTATATTGAGCAAGATTTTAAATGCAATTAAAATGTAGCGCAGTAAATACTCCCTCCGTCCCATAAAATTAGTCATATTTTTCTTTTTCATCTGCCTCAAATAGGAGTGGACGCAGTCTAGTTCGATTCAATTCTAAAGGGAATTTAACCAAACCAAATACCAATGAAAATCTTAGAAATGGAACCATTGGTTCCACATCCAACTATAGAATCGAACTGAAATCGAACAAATTGATTCCAATTCTGTCTAGTCCGGTTCTTTATATTGAAAAATCATAAAATAAAGTATGAAACTACTTGTCAATTGAAAAAAGATAAAATAGAGCATGAAACCACTTATTATTCTTTTAATCTAATGACAACAAAAATCAATTGAACAAGAGAACAAACCAAGAGCTCAAAATCAACTCATAAAGGCAAAAAAAAAAGAGATAAATTATTAAACACGGCATACACAGTAAAATCTTGATTGAAAATAATTTTTTAAGAAAATTTGTATAACAATGACCTATCTTTAGGAATCCTCAAGGATCTTTTTGCCGGTTAGAAACAACCAAAATTTTGAATTCTTATGAAATAATGAAATAAAAATATATTTTTCCTATCGGGTCGCATTAAAATTATGAATTTGTAAAGTATTTATAAAATTATTTAGACTTGAATTTTGATTACCCATTAAAAGAAAGAAGAAAAAGCATATAAAAATGAAATTTTAAACATGAGATAATTTTGACGTCTAATATTCAAAGATTTAGTGCATCTTGATACAAGCAAAAAGAGAAATTCCAGATAATCGAATTCACTATTGGTTCTCAAGGCAATATCGAGAATCGGACCAAAACTGATCACTTCTCGGTGCACTGTTTCAAAATTCATCCATTTAGTAGAGAAATAGAAACTGAACCGACCGATTCTATTTGATTCAGCCTGGTTCTACTGGTTCCGAGAAAAAATGACCACCCCTAGTCCCAAATTATAGTCTTGTTTCTTATTTAAAAAGGTAGTCAATATATTAGTTTTCCGATATGCTCTTATTTGATGTGCTTTATTGTTACAAATATAAACCACTCCATTATTCCATTGTAGTTGGAACGATAAATTAAAAACCAAAAAATATTTCATCTTCCTCGACATTCATTCATTTGTATTTGTATTAAATAACTTTGGAATGTTTATTACCTTGATTCTTGTATTAAACAATGACTAGTACCAAGAATAGTTTAATTACTTTGAATATTGCATGCATAATTTATTTAATTTGAATATCGATTGTATTAATGTAAGGGTATGTTAGGAAAAATGATAGTAAATTTTATTATTTCAACTATATTAACTAAACATTTTTTAATCCATGTGAAAAAGAAATAGAACTATTTTTATGGGATGGATGGAGTAATAATTATGGTCTGTATATAATTAGTCATATAAATATCCCATTTAGATCTTTTGATTATTTTAAATGACAGAACATCCTTTATTTTTGTTTTTTTGGCATGTGGAACCTCATTATTATTCGTAAATATGTTTTTCTTTCTCCCAAAGTTTTTACATTATTTGTTACTATACATGTGTACATTTTGTTTTAATATACATGAATACTCTACTGGAAATTTTTGTCACGTAGAATTGTCGTATTATAAAAAAATCACATTTTATACCGATGTATGAAAACATTTTTATATTATACTAAAGATATGAGAATGTGTGAAAAAAAGAATATTGCTCATTGTACACCAAGCTATAATGTGAGGGGGCCCACCATGAATAAAAAAAACCGTAGGAACTATACACCGTGCTTTACATACCGTAGGAACTATATACAATATTTTGTAAAGCATGGTGTACATGTAGTAGCTCTCGTTAAAAAAATCATGAGTTTTATATCATCTGAAGATACAAAGCAAATCACCTATGGGACCCAGCAAACTATGTAGGCACGGCCCCTGTCAGAGTTAATCGATTTTATAATATTTTTTAATTAATTCTCTAAAAAAGAATAAAAAGAAAATTCGATTTGTGTTCTAAGAGTTATGCTTGTCAGGACATGCCTTTCTAAACGGGTCATGCCTAACTTGAAGTCAAAATTCTGATAAAAATACGTTGATTCTAACTGGCAATATATGATAAAAATGTAAAGAAGTGTTAATTGCTAGATTAGAAAGTACATAATAGATAATCCATTGAATTTCTGAAACTTGATATATTATTCAACGTTAATGAAATGTGGTAATATGGCAGAATTATTGATTTCATGGACCATGCTTATTGTGTCACGATCTAATAGTAATCAATTTGGGTCAATAATGGTTTTGCCAGAGCTCAAAATGGTGTGGTGATAGAGAGTTATGAACCTGTAAAAATGCACATGCCAATACCATGCTCTGTGTTTACTTACTTTCCAAATTGGGTGAAACAATAGAAATTACACTCTGGGTATATTTGGTTGTTTGATAGAGCTTTTAATAATTTTTTAACAAATTTTAATAAAAGTTGATAAAAATGTGTGATTCAAAAGCTAATAAAAATGTTTCTTTCTCTTTTGTGTGTATATAGGTGGTTGTCTTTAGAGGTTGATTTATGAAGTGGAAAGTTGAAGCCTTTCACCTTTATATGCCTCAAGGGTTTTAACCATGGAATTGAAATAGGAATTGCAAAAATTGGTTTGTCAAAATTGAAACGGAAATTGCAGATTTTTGAAAAAAAATTGATACATGGGAATTCACACATGAAAATTGCAGAAATTGGTTAGTGGGAATTAAAATGGTAAAATGGGCTTTCCATTTGCTTGTTAATATGTGCTGAAAATACACAATTACCTAATTTCCATATCCCTTGTGTTGGGGTGGTGGTGAAATCGATTTTGGAGGACAGTGGTGGTGGGGATAGTGGCAGTGGATGGTGGTGGAGATGCAGATGATTCTAGTTCTTCATTGAATGGTGATGCCGACGTTGGTTCCCGCATTGGTGCCGTCATATTTTTCAGGGAGGAGTGGGGATGGGTTTGTGAAGAAGATGATCAGTCTTACCTCTTCTACTTTTTTTACCGAATTTTTAAATTGTTTTATGTTAAAATTGTAAAGTTTCAATTTTGCCCTTTATTGCTTTGGTCAAAATCAATTTTTGAAGTCAACTAACGATCAAATTAACAGTTTTCATCTATTTGAACTTCAGGTGTGAATTTTTGAAAGATTTGATATCGTTGAGGGCACAAATGAAAGATTTTGATCAAATCTACTATTAAATGAAATATTTGGTACTGTAATTGCACTTATCCCTAAAATGTTTAAGTAAAATTAATTATTATATTGAACCTCAACTTTTATCAACTTTTTAAACTATCCAACAAGCACTTAATATTAGATAAGATTAAAGAGTTAATTTTACAAAAGGTCACTGAACTTAACCAAAAATTACAAAACAGTCACTGAAGTTTAAAACTTTCATAAACGGTCACTTAAATTTCAGGCGATTTCACTAATGGTCACTGAAATTTTTAAAACTTTCACAAATGGTCACTTCAGGTACCAAAATGATTCTAATTCAAACTTAAGGATCGAAATACATGACCATACAAATTTCAGAGGACCTCGGGTGCAAACATTTTTCCTCCGACGTCCATGTTCATTCTCCTACTCCGACGCTGGTGGATTCAAGGCCAAAATCGAGCACCCTACCGCCGAATAAACCACCGGATTTTTACACCACAAACACCTCCTCATCACCCTCCACAATTCTATACCAATAATCAACCAAAACACATAAAAAATGAGATGAAATTCAGGTTCAAAAAAACTGTAATCACGCACGGTTTTCCTCCAATTCCGGCCAACCCACCATCACCCATACCAAAACTCCGTCACAGGCTGTTAGGACTCCCCAAGACGAACATATACATAGTCCCATACCATCACAAAACAATTTAAATCAAAATCTAAATGATACCAGTTTTGAAGGCAGCTGGCAACGAACTTTCCTCTCCAATTTCCGGCGCCGGCATCAACAATTGCGGTCGAGAACCACCACCATTACCTTCTACTCATCATGGTGAACAAGATGCACATATGGGTTCTCACCAATTTATTTCGAATCAGCCAATTTCTATTCATGCATCTTCTACGTGCGAATGGCTGTCGAAACGATTTCAATTGAGCACTCAAATCTGATCCAACCTATAAATAAACATGGGGAAACTGAAATTCATCATCAAACAACACTGGGTAACCTTTCAATTGTAGAAATTACACTACCAGTTTGTCAAATTTTGGGGTCAAATGCTTGAAGTGCCCCCGAAAATTGAAGGGAGAAGGAAAATGGGATGAAAATTTTTTTCACCTGAGGTCCTCTGAAATTTTTATGGTCACGTATTTCGGTCCTTAGGTTTGAATTAGAATCATTTTGGTACCCAAAGTGACGATTTGTGAAAGTTTTAAAAACTTCAGTGACCTTTAGTGAAACCGCCTGAAATTTAAGTGACCGTTTATAAAAGTTTTAAACTTCAGTGACCGTTTTGTAATTTTTGGTTAAGTTCAGTGACCGTTTGTGAAATTAATCCTAAGATTAAATATTACAAGAGACGAGCCAAAATCAATTTTTTAGTAGATTTTGATAAAATTTGTGGATCCCACAAAATGTGTTATTAAAAAGGAGTTTTAGAGTAGTAACCAAACAGGGGGCTAGAGATGAATGTTTTTTATTTATGTATTTTTTTAAACCAAGACTCACTCCATATGCAAATGACAACTATTGGCACTGTTTAGCATTTAAATATACATAATCTCGTAATATTTTTATTTTTTTAATGATGGCAGAACTCGCAGTCGCTACCTTTGGAGTGCGTATTGAGTAAACTCTCGAACTGACTCAATAACCTGCAAATCACGTTAGTCAGATAAATCGCATTAGAGAAATTCTGTACGACTGGCTCAACCGAAAAAATGTTGGCAGAGGGAATCCAACTCGTGATCAAAGACCTCCACGCTCACCTACTCTACCAACTCGGCCATCTCATGAGGGACTAATCTCATAATATTGCAAGGACTTATGATTGAAAATACTGTTTGTGTAGGTCGATATTTAGCTTAATTTTCAAAAATATCGTAAAAAAATTTAAAATGATAGTCAATTATTACCATTTTTGGTGATATATATATATATATATATATGGTTTTTATATGCTGGATTAGCGCTCTTGGAATTGGAATAAATATGAGTTTTGGGCAGTGCTTCTCCTTTCATGTACATCTTCTTTGCGTAAGAAATGTGAACGGCAATTAAAATTAAAAAATGAACAAATGAGAAAATTATTCATTTTTATAAAGATAGATAATTTCGAATTACAAAAAATTAAATAAATTAGAAAGTCTCTTAGAAAAGATAATACCCACGAAAGTAAACATTTAGATACGGGCATAATTAGTAGTCATAGATATAATGAATTTGACATCCAATTTTTACATATTTAATAAGTTATTGTTTTATGTATTAGATGATATCGAAAGATTTTAAATAATTAAGTGTATTAGTTCGAGCTGTGATTATTAATTTGTTGGTAAGAAATTTTGACAACCTCCATTATTTTCCATGTTAGTAAACATGTTAACACTTTTAAAATTAATATTTATGTATTTATCTATGAATTAATAAATTATTATTTCTCTAAAACTATAAAGAGATTTTCATTTAGATTTTTCAATTATTTTAAATGACCAAAGTATATTCCATTGTAAAGTTTATCCATGAAACTATGTCGGTTTATAACTTTTTATAACTAACAATACAACACATAAAGCAAGTTTAGAACTCCAAATATTTGACAAACAACGTCGTTTTTTATTTGATTCTTGTGCCTAGTCACTTAGACTTCTAGAACAAAAGAACTAATTAGGAGCATGAATGCTAATTGAATAAAGCCACTTAATTAGCCAAGCTTAAAAATAGGGAAGAAGAAGACAGACTGATTTGACAATAAATAATTGATGTTTCTTATTTTAATTTTTTAAATTGTCAAATTATGTGTCGACACAGGTTCCACTATTTTTGAACATATATGTGTAGCATGATTTATGCGAATTATCCAAATATTGGGTATAATCACTGTCTCATTACACTAAAAAACTAAATATAAATCTGGATTTAAAAAAAAAAAAGTTTAATTTAAAAGCTAAGTGTCTTTATGGATAAAAAACGATTTATAAATATAAATTACCGGGAAAAGGAAAGTTAATTTTATTTCCTAAAACTTTCCTCTCTCGGTCTCCCACTAGAATTGGTCCATTAATTCTCACCCAAACCCTATATATACAAGTGAACTTGATCGCTTTATTCTCTATCTCACTCCCTATAATCTCTCTTTTTCATACATACACAAAAATATAGCCACCAATATGAATTCTAAAGATCCAAATTCCCCCACACGCGAAAAAGGTCTCTTCCGCCGCCTCAATCTTGATTGCAAGAGAAAGAGAAATCGATCAAAGCGTTTGCGCTTTCACCACCAATCAACTGATGGAGATAACATGGCCCTTTCTCTTATAATGCTCTCTCGTAGTGGTGACAATTGTCCTTCTGCTTCCTCCACCACCGTCACCGCCGCCGCCACCAACAATGACAATAGCACTATAGAATCTTCTCCTCTTCCTATTACTACTGCTCTTTTGGCCCAAAATCTTTCTCACGAGCATAGAATAAGCCACCATATCAATCCCATCTTGGCCACTC
>NW_019263476.1:0-1471 GCF_002742605.1 Olea europaea var. sylvestris
CTTACTCTTCTTGCTTTGTTAGCCGATAGAGATAAATGTCGACCTAAAGCTTATACTTCTATTTTTTTCTTCTTTCACATAGGTTTTACCTCCTATTAATGAATCATAAGTATCTATCTATAGTATATTAAAAAAAAAAATAACGCCGAGATCTATTATCACTTTTTGCATGTCCTCAAAAATTTAAAGTAGGCACAAATTCTCCTAATTTGTGTCCTACTATACGATCTGTTATATAAATAGGCAAATGTTCCTTACCATTATGAATAACAATTGTATGGCCAATCATTGTGGGTATAATGGTAGATGCCCGGAACCAAGTTACTATTATTTCTTTTCTGCTTGTTGATTAAGCTTATCAATTTTTCTTAATAAATGATTGACTACAAAAGGATTTTTTTTAGTGAACGTGCACAACTTCCTCCTATATATATATATATATATTATTTTTTTTTAATGATGAAGAAAGAAATTCTATTTTCTCGCCTATTTACTACGGTAATGAAGAATCAAATTATCACTATGTTTATTCCTTTTTCTACTTCTGCTTCCAAGTACAGGATAACCCCAAGGGGTTGTGGGTTTTTTCTATCAATTGGGGCTCTCCCTTCACCACCCCCATGGGGATGGTCTACATGGTTCATAACTACTCCTCTTACTACAGGACGCTTACCTAGCCAATGCTTAGATCCGGCTCTACCCTAACTTTTCTAGTTTGCCCCAACATTCCCCACTTGTCCGACTGTTGCTGAGCAATTTTTGGATATCAAATGGACCTCCTATAAGGTAATTTTAATGTAGCTGATTCCCCTCTTTTGCAATCAGTTTTGCTACAGTACCCGCTGCTCTAACTAATTGTCCACCCTTTCCAAGTGTGATTTCTATGTTATGTATGGCCATGCCAAAGGGCATATCGGTTGAAGTAGATTCTTCTTTTTGATCAATCAAAACCCCTTCCCAAACTGTACAAGCTTCTTACAAGGCATACAACTTTTTGGATGTAGATGATGATATATATACAGATGGATCTTTTATATATCGTACAATAAAGTACCATATGAGTGGATATCTATATGAATCCAAATCTGTTGAATCACTCATGGTATGATCTTCTACATCCTAGGTCTTCCCGTTTCGTCATCTGGCTTATGTTCTTCATGTAGCATTCAGATCGAATGACTTTATGAAATTACGTTGATACTTCAACATATTATGGGTAACGTAGGAGACATCTCTATTTTTCCCCCTGGGAATCTTTAGAATTCCCATTGCTTAGCTTTCAATTCACTTTTGACCATCAAATGAAATGTAAATAACCCATCCCCCTCTCTTTGAAAGTTTGAAAGAAGGAGCGCTTCCGGTTCTGTCGGTGCTTGAAACAATTTTACCTTCTCCATATTACTATATCTCTATAGTCGATAATTTTATATGAGGACTACTGAAATCAATCACTTGCTATCGTTACTCATCA
>NW_019263476.1:9190-11652 GCF_002742605.1 Olea europaea var. sylvestris
CCTATAATAAGAACAAGAGATCTTTCTCGATCAATCCCTTTGCCCCTCACTCTTCGAGAATCAGAAAGATCCTTTTCAAGTTTAAATCTTTTCATTTGGAATTTGGGTTTTTCTACTTCATTTTTATTTAATATTTTTCCCTCTTTTTTTCTTTATATCATTCCTTAAGTCCCATAGGTTTGATCATGTAGAATTTGACCCATTTTCTCATTGAACAAAGGGTATGAAATAAATCTGATTGATTTTTCGATCAAAAGTACTATGCAAAATCTTCAATTTTTTCCTCTTCCTCTATCCTATCCCATAGGTAGAACCCTTTTTTCTGTATGAATCGATCTTATTCCATTCCAATTCCTTCTCGATACCTCCTAAGGAAAATATCGAATGGTTCCCAAATTGACGGGTTAGTGTGAGCTTATCCTTGCGGTTATGCACTCTTCGAATAGGAATCCATTTCCGAAGGTCAATCTTTGCCTGCTAGGCAAAAGGAGAGTAAGTTACAAATTTCTTCTTGATAGGACATGTATTTCTATTACTATGAAATTCATAAATGAAGTTGTTAATGGTGGGGTTACCATTATCCTTCTTGTAGTGACGAATCTTGTATGTGTTCTTAAGAAAAGGAATTTATCCATTTTTCGGGGTCTCAAAGGGCTTGGAAACATATAAAAACTCGTGAATGGAAATGGAAAAGAGATGTAACTCCAGTTTCTTTGAAATTGCTAGTCAATCCTATTTTTCATAGGGGCAGTTAACAATTTAATTTGGTTTTAACCATTATTTTCATATCCGTAAAAGTGTGAAAAGAATGCCCGGCTCCAAGTTGTTCAAGAATAGGGGCGTTGAGTTTCTCGACCCTTTGACTTAAGATTACTCAGTTCTATTTCTCAATGGGGACATGGAAGGGATATAACTCAGCGGTAGAGTGTCACCTTGAGGTGGTGGAAGTCATCAATTCGAGCCTGATTATCCCTAAACCCAATGTGAGTTCTTCTATTTGGATTTGCTCCCCCGCCATGATTCAATGAGAATGGATAAGAGGCTCATGGGATTGATGTGAGGGGAAGGGATGGCTATATTCTGGGAGCGAACTCTGAGTGAGTATGAAGCGGATGGATACAAGTTATGCCTTGGAGTGAAAGATAATTTCAAATCCACTTTATCTATGAAAAGGAAGCTACAAGTAATGCAACTATGAATCTCATGGAGAGTTTGATGTTGGCTTAGGATGAACGTTGGTACCATGCTTAACACATAGAAGTTGGACAGGAAGTGGTGTTTCCAGTGGCGGATGGGTGAGTAACACGTAAGAACCTACCATTAGTACGGGAACAACAACTGGAAATGGCTACTAATACCCTATAGGATGAGGAAAAAAAGGAGAATCCACCCAAGGAGGGGCTTACGTCTGATTAGCTAGTTGGTGAGGCAATAGCTTACCGAGGCAATGATCAGTAGCTGGTCCGAGAGGATGATCAGTCACATTAGGACCGAGACATGACCCAGACTCCTACGGGAGGTAGTAGTGGGGAATTTTTCACAATGGACGAAAGCCTGATGGAGCAACGTCGCGTAGAGGTAGAAGGTCCACGGGTCCTGAACTTCTTTTCCCGAAGAAGAAGCAATGATGATATCTGGAGGATAAGCATCGGCTAACTCTATGCCAGCAGCTACAATAAGACAGAGGATGCAAGTATTATCTAAAATTATTGGGCGTAAACCATCTCTAGGTGGCTTTTTAAGTCCACCGTCAATTCCCAAGGCTCAACCCTGGACTGTGGTGGAAACTACCAAGCTGGAGGTAGGGGTACAGGGAATTTTCGATGGAGCGGTGAAATGTGTAGAGATCGAAAAGTACACCAACGGTGAAAGCACTTTGCTGGGTCGACATTGACATTGAGAGACGAAAGCTAGGGGAGCGAATGGGATTAGATACCCCAGTAGTCCTAGCCGTAAATGATGGATACTAGGCGTTGTGTGTATTAACTCGTGTAGTGTTGTAGCTAACGCATTAAGTATCCCGCATGGGGAGTACGTTCACAAGAATGAAACTCAAAGGAATTGATGGGGGCCCACACAAGCAGTGGAGCATGTGGTTTAATTTGATGCAAAGCGAAGAACCTTGCCAGAGCTTGACATGTCACGAATCCTCTTGAAAGAGAGGGGTGCCTTCGGGAACGTGGACACAGGTGGTGCATGGCTGTTGTCAGCTCGTATTGTAAGGTGTTGGGTTAAGTCCCAAAATGAGAGCAAACCTCGTGTTGAGTTTGGAACCCTGAACAGGCTGTCGGTGATAAGTTGGAGGAAGGTGAGGATGACGTCAAGTCATCATACCCCTTATGCCCTGGGTGACACACGTGTTACAATAGCTGGGACAAAGGGTCACGATCCTGCGAGGGTGAGCTAATCCCAAAAACTTGAACTCAGTTCGAATTGCAGACTGCAACTCGCCTACAAAAAGT
>NW_019263476.1:14313-15600 GCF_002742605.1 Olea europaea var. sylvestris
TGTAAAAATACATCGGTAGGGGAGTGTTCCACCTTAGAAGGAGGCCCCCACGGAAGCAGTGGTGGAGGAAGCGAAAGAGAGAATGTTAACATGAGTAACGTAAATATCGGTGAGAATCCAATGCCCCGAAAACCTAAGGGTTCATTAGTAAGGTTCATCCAAAAAGGGTGAGTCAGGGCCTAAGATTAGGTCGAAAGGTGTAGTCGATGGACAATAGGTGAATATTCCTATACCACCCCTTGTTGGTCCTGAGGGATGGAGGAGGATAGGTTAGCTGAAAGCTGGTTATCGGTTCAAAAACATAAGGTGCCCCTACCATTTTAGGGTAAGAAAGGGCAGAGAAAATGCCTCGAGCCAATTTTCGAGCACCAGGCTCTATGGCGCTGAAGTAACCCACGCCATACACCTAGGAAAAGCTCAAACAACCTTTAAACAAAAGGGTACCTGTACCCAAAACCGTCATAGGTGGTTAGGTAGAGAATACCTAGGGGCACGAGATAACTCTCTCTAAGGAACTCGGCAAAATAGTCACGTAACTTCGGGAGGAGGGGTGCCTCCTCACAAAGGGGGTCGCAATGACCAGGCCTGGGCGACTGTTTACCAAAAACACAGGTCTCCATGAAGTCGTAAGGCCATGTATGGGGACTGACGCCTGCCCAGTGCCAGAAGGTCTAGAAAGTTGGTGACCTGATGACAGGGGAGCCGACGGCCTAAGCCCCAATGAATAATAACCGTAACTATAACGATCCTAAGTTAGCAAAATTCCTTGTCGAGTAAATTTCGACCCGCACGAAAGGCATAACGATCTGTGTACTATCTTGGAGAGAGGCTCGATAAAATAGACATGTCTGTAAAGATGCAGACTACCTACACCTGGATAGAAAGTGATGTGATCCAAGAGCCGCAAGCAACCAAATTAAGTCCAACGTCAAGCTTGGGGAAAGATCTGTTGAAAGTTGAAGGTGGACCTATGACACGAGCACTGACAAAGCGAGTGAAAGAGGTTATGGGATTACTCGTTAAGATAACCATTGATGAAATCATGTTCGGGACTCAAAATATGACACATTTCGTGTTCAGGTCGAAGGCTAAAACCAATTGGATCAACACGATACAAACAGCCGAAGATGGAGCTGGAGAGAAGAACCATGCGACCGCATGTTTAAAACCATCCTGCGGTAGCACGAAGTGAGTCAGGGAAATATTCGAGATTTTTGAATGTTTCATGCAGCCGCATGATTTTACACCATGCGACCGCATGGTTAAAATTTAACGCATTTTTTTTTT